>NC_052135.2:65723238-66029742 GCF_016086655.4 Lepeophtheirus salmonis
AAAATGTTGAAAACAATTTTTTTATATACGAACCTTTATTGAATACTTTTTATTGTTATTTCTACATCTTTCCTTTGTGTTGAATCTTTACATGGAATAAATAATCAATAATTAGACCACACAAGAACGGATGTGCTTTAAATGGGGTGAAATCGACATGCAACTTCATATAAAGTATTTTTTTTTTTTTTTTTGAATTATCACTTTTCATTTTGTTTAATATAAAATAAACAGCGTTACTTTTGCAACAATTCAAGTCAAAATCATATTAAACGAGTATTCATTGGCCTTGCCTCTTGATTTAAAATGAGTTGACTAATACGTGTAATCCCATAACAATGACAGATATATTAGGCTCTATGGAGCGTTTTCGCTGACGTTATAAATTGAATTATACTTGAAGATATCGCCATCTTGAGAGCTCATAGTCTTTTATTTTTAGTACATAAGGTTGACAAATTTGCTATAATATTTATTTAACTCTATTAAATTGCTTAAAGATTAGAAAATATTTATTACCTACATTGAATTCTTCTTGATGCAAATTATAAACAGTGATATTTGAATTAAATCAAAGTATTATGTACTGGAAATCCCTATGAAATGTTTAAATTTATATATATATATATATATTTGATGGATTAGGATGAAAAAAGTAGGATAATTAAAGAAAATATCTTATTGTTTACATTTTAATTGTTAATTTTTATCCACAATATGGAAAAAAGATATTATAAATTAACATATTTTTAATACATTTTAGAGTCTGATATAACTAAGAAATAGAGAAATATATTTTTGATAGACAGGATTCAGTTATTTTATTTATTTGTCCCATTTTGACATCCAATCATTCATAAATTCCCTTCATATTAATGAAAGGAGGATTCTCGTTGTTATAAAGCTTGGTTGTTTAAGCACCCAAAATAACGGAATCAACAATGCTGACGTCACATGAAAAATATTCTATAATCTCTTAAATTTAAAATCTATCCTTAAGTCTGAAAATTCCACGGGGTCCAATTTTTAAATCTGATTGTTTGTCCTGTTTCCCCCTTTATAATCATTTTGTGACTTTGTTTAAACCTCTAGCACGACCGTTTTTGGTGTCAGCAGGGGATTGGGCAAAGATAAAGGTGAGGCTTTTTGTCTTTCTTTCCTTTTCATTTAATGAATAAGTATAAAGAAAATGTTTCAGTTTATTTTTAATGTGACTTTTTGTAGAAAGGGTCAAGTTTTCTTATGGTTTAAAAAAAAAAATCATTTAATGACGTTTTGCTAAGGAAGATACTTCGAAACATAAGTTATTTTGGAAAAAATCTTACTATTTGTATTAAAAAAGTCTACATGAAGTAACAATGATTCAACTTAAGAGCCATCTAATGAGTAAAAAATAAAATATATGTATGTAATCCGTACATTCATTTTTGACCATAAAAAAGAAAAGAAGAAGAAAGTACATAAATAAAAAAATAAATATGACTTTACGTAGATCAGATTTAGCAACAAGCGTATCTAGGTAAAGGACACTCATTGAGCCCTCTAGAGACTAAAGTACTCTCAGACTCATCCCTTCTTTTTTTAAATTCTCAAGCTGTTATTATTATGCTTTCATTCTCTAGGAGAGCACATTTAAGTAGCTACGTGTAAGTGTGCCATGAATCACAGAGTGAAACACTGATAATTTTTTGGCGAATATTATATATTATAAAAGCAACGTTTATCTGTTGTTCTACCCTTGATTACATACATACAGTAACATACATCAACATTAATAAAATAAATTTGAACTGTTTGTTTGTCTGTCAAGGGAGGAGTTATTTCTAACAATGAGCGTGTGTATCTTAAGCTCAGCGCGACATATTAAAAGAGAAAGGAAAAGAGTAGTATATATATTTAGGTTAAATCCTAAGTCTATTTAGCCTGTGAGTTTTGTTATTGTTAGGAGGCTCAACCTTGTTGTTTATATTTTCTCAAACTCATCTTTCATTTTTGAGGGATAAAATCTAAATATATCTTCCATGTTAATAAGCAAATCTATATTATTAACGAAAAGTTTTTCTATTTTGATTATTATTGTTCCTGTAATTGGTAAACTTATAGTATATTAGAATTACCATGCCCCAGGAGGAGAAATGACAGAGTATCGAACCTACGCAGATTGAGTTTAAAAGAATAATTTCTCACGAGCTCGTTGTACATTAAGCTACGTTGTTGTTTCTATGTTATGATATTTGTTTGTTCATCGAGCCCTAATAACTAGACATTAAATCATTGGGGAATACAATGAGAAGGCGGAAGCGAGACTTATGGTACTACTGAATTAAGACCTTTATTAGCATTAACTACTTATTACGTGATTTTGAGAGATAAAATGAATTACTGTTATAAAGAGTCGTTTGTTAATATCTCCTCTAAAAGAAGAATTATCGGCTATCTTTGGTGTAAATTGATTTAAAAATCCATAATAAAATAAATATATACCAACACATTTGAATATAATTATGATATTTTCGCTGCACCAATGTTATTTGAAATGTAGAAGGTTCTCTTCTGTATATCAGTAACTCATATTTCTCCCCCCCCCCCAGTCATATAAGAGGCAGCTGCTATTAACAAGGGTCTTCTCCACGCGCTCTTACACTAATCCTATCTCTACATATAATGCACTTTTAATATATAGAAGAAAGAAATAAGGACTATTAATCAACACAAAAACCTCAATTATTACTATTTATGTGTGAGTAAATGATTTTTAAACTCTTCCATATCGGGAGAAACGTTCCAAATTTTTTTTGTTGTTGATGGTCAAATTAGGTTAAGGAATTCAAAAAGCATACAATTAACTATTAAGGACCGACACAATAGGATTGTAAGTCCCTCTATAAAGGTTAATACAACCCTATCAATTATTTATTTTTGTCTTTAAATTATAATTTGAAACCCGTCATCTATTTCCTAACTCTCATTATGTTATTATTAACGTGCTATTTTTGACAAAATATAATGAGTATACTATTTGTAATACTATATGATATATTTTGCAAACCTATTTCTATATTGTGACTTTGTCATAATAGAGAGTTAATCACCCAAATTATTTTTTATTTTTTTTAGGATAAACTACTACCTACACATGATTTCAACTTTCCTTAATCTTAAAGTCAATAGAAGAAGAGTGAACAAGAAATATTAGGACTCATTCTCGAAACAGGAGTGCAAAATAATAATAAAAACAAAAAATAATCCAAAGACATTTGAGGCACTTGTATCATTCAACAATTATTCATGTTAGACTCCAGACATGAATTTTAAATGGGTCCTTCTTTTTGTTTTGATTGAAAGTAGTCTTCAAAGTAAGGATGAAGATGGATTGGAGAAGGCATTGGTCGGAAGGAGCATTCGAAAGAGACAAATCTCATCTACGATTGATCTAGATGAAGTCATGGGATTTCTTCGTACTAGGTCCACTGTTAAATTTATAGCCAATGTAGGAGTAAACCAATTCATCGTTGGAATTGGTTGGTTTTTAAGTGGTGAGATTGATTTAAGTGATGATGTAGCAGGGCCGGTTTTACCTTGAATGGGGCATAGGGCAACGATAAATGTGTTGGCTCTTTTCAATGCACCTTAAATATTAATTTATTTAGTAATGTTTGTTGAATGACTTTTTTTTTAGAAAGAGATGCAATATGAGTGTTGAGTCAGACCTTATTTATTAGGTCTAGTGCAGTCTTAGGACCAGTCCTTAACTGTACGTACTAAAACTGATTAAAAACAGAAGAAATAAAGTTGAGTGCCGTCAGCAAGGACTGAACTTGATAAGTTTTTCTGACTGATGTGCATGACTGAACTGGAAGTGACTGCAGTCTTCTGTCCTAAATAATGACTGATACAAGGCTATGTAATATTATATTTTTAAATGACCTTTTTTAAAAGGTCCATCCCTCTACCGGCCATTTTTGATAAATTGTGTCCGTTTTTATTTAATTTTAGAAAATGATATTCCATATTATTTTTAAAATTAATATAAAAAAGTCAATTATTTTTCTATTTTCATGGATATTTTTGAAAAAAAATGGGATAATATCAAGTGTCCCTCCAAAAACCGGTCCTGAGATTTGTAGAAAATATTTTTTTTTACAGAAAAGAATATGGAATCTTGTTTAAAAAAAAAAATGTGCAAGATTTTTTTTACGTTAAATTGTGGGCATAGAATAATGAACAACTGACACTGAATAATGGTATGAGATGTGGAAATTGTCGATGTCGTCCAAAGGGTTGAATAAAAAAAAGTATATGTTGGTGACTTTCAGGGCTTTACATTAACTTTTTTCATAATCTGTCTTTAAAAAAAAAAAAAAAAGAACATTTTCTATAGTTTGATGTAAATTATGCTTTAGAGGGAGTTCTAATCCATAAAAATGTTGTTATGACAATCATCAATATGCAATTAAATAATTTTATTATTTGTTGAATTAGATGATTGAGATAGCAGCGTTCCTCCGCGCGGGATTGTCCCAGGAGGTCATCAGGGAGCAGACTGGGGCCTCGAGAAAGATGATTTACACTGTCTTCAATACATGGTTTATTCAAAATTTGGCCATTTTAAATAGTAAAATATCAACTTGAAACGATAAATATGAATGAAAACATAATGAAATGTGAAAAATTCAAGCTGAATGCCAAGTTTATATCACAAGAAAATGATGATGTCTACAAAAACAGTACCCTGTAGATTGATTTTTTTATTGAAATATTGAATTACCTAGAGAATTTCTTCAAGAGCAAAGTTGCATATATTTTTCTTACCCTAAAAATGAAAATGACTTTGAAATTAAGGAAAGAGTTTATGTGTTATGACAAATAATGAAAATACTTATATAAATTTAATTTATTACTTCTGAAAATTTTTAGTCTCTATTGAAAGATTGTTAATTTCTGAGGCACTGGTTGAATTAAAATGAAGTAAATGGCTTTCAATTTATTCATAAAATTGGACAATAAACTGATGTAAAACCCTTGGCAGTAGACATGAAAGATGTACAGTTTTATAGCCCAAACTAGCATAGCTAATTGGATTTGTGTGTAAGAAAGGTGTCTCTTATTAAGGTGATCATTTTCAATGTAAGGCCAATACAACTTATTAAAAGGATGGTTAACTGCAATGAGACCAGTCTTTTCTTCTTGTTAAAAATCTCAGATCAAAAACTTTTTCCAATTTTTTTGATTTTCCCCCAAAAATTTAATATTTTTTTTTATGTATAGCTTTAGATTTAAAAAAAAGTAAAAAAAAATAATTTTTTGTCAACAGCAATGGAGTTCTGAAATTTTTCTGTGAACAGCCCTGGATTTTTAATTTTTTTTTCAAAAAGTTTAATATTTTGTGAATAACTGTAAATTTTCGAATTTTTTTAATTTAATATTTGAAATTTCATTTGTGAATATTTTTTCTAAAAAAGTTAAGTTTTTAGTGAATAGCTGTAAAGTTTTCAAATTTTTTTTCGAAAAAATTTTATATTTGAATTATTTTTTTTCAAAAAATTTAATATTAGGAATTTTTTGAGAATAACTTTAGATTTAAGAAAAAAAAAATAATTTTTTGTGAACAGCTGTGGATTTTTAAAAAAAATTTCCACAAAGTTTAATTTTTTGTGAGTAGCTGTAGATTTTTGAGATTTAATTTAATTTAAGAAATCATTTTTGTACTTTTTTCAAAAAAATCTAAAAACCCAGCCCCTGCTATAACATTTTTTGTCATTTTAACCTTATGCCAAATTCAGGGAGGCTGCGCAGTTAGTAATATTTAACGCTCCTAGCTTTAAAAAAAGTGTCGCTAAGAACAAATATTGATCACGTGTTCTTGTTTCGCTATTTGATTTATAGCTTCACAAATAACTAATAAGATCACTGACATATTGTAGGTTACCAACATATAATTGTCTTTTTTCATGCATGCTCAGGAGGATTTCGACAATTTTCACATCTCTATGGATGGTCCTCTTTATAATTTATAAATTATTTATTTTAGGCATAATTTGGTCTGTACTCATCACAATGACTGAAGAGGGCTCAACGCTGAATAACATGTTGGGCATGACAAGTGACATACTCAGCGCCACTCCAGCATCCGTCAATGTTCTTCGATGTCTTACTGCATTTATTTTACTTTCTCTAGGAATCTTGGTCAAAACCCTTCTTACGATTGGATTAGGGGAAACTATTGGGCTTTTTAAGAAGGAGCCCCTAATGGATATGGTTACTTCTTTACTGAAGGACAGGGAATTTGTAATAGGTTCAATAAAAGGAGCTGTTTTCAGCTCTATTTTTCAGGTATAAGCTATTTGAGAAAATAATTCATTATTTAACTATTTTCCTTCTCCAATATCCAAGATTAATTTTTCCATCTCATAAGACTCATTTTTAAAAGCGTAAGTAAGACAAGGAATACTTTATAAATGGATTGCGCATTATATTTTCCTTTTTTTAACCAACTAAAGGCTATATTTTGTATTAGTAGAATAATTATGAAATGAAAAATATAATGTAATAAAATAATTATGTAATTATAGTCATTAGGGAAATTTTTCTAATTATTTTCTAATAACATTAAATATGTAGATCAACCAAAAATATTTTATTAATTCCTTATGGCATTTATTAGACAATTGTTTGAATTCCATTTTCTCTTTCATTTCATCACTATTCTTCTGTTGTATTCCTTGAATTGACTAGAAATAGTTGTAAATTTTATGACCTGACCGGTTAAGAAATAAACCGAAAAATCAACATAGTAACCATGATAATTTAACAATTGCTTCGAAGGGAAACAGCTTAGCTTCCATGACGTTTCATCAGATTAGCTGTCAGCAAGTTTAAGAGAAAGGAGATAAACACAAGTCCACTCCGTATCTTACAAGGAATTACTCTGGTATCGATCCTCAATTCTTCCAACAAAGACGTAGTACACTCATAACGCCCAACAAATCCTCTGTGTTACTCGCTAACACAGATATATAAACTTTATTTTGTTATCACCTGTCGATTTTTCTGCTGCTTTTTCCCTATTAGTGTTCTAAACGTTAATTGGTTGAAATATAATTAGTTTTATTAGGCTGTGAACACTTTTCAACAATTATTCCATAGTTGGGAATAATTGTTTAGCTACCAATTGATTTTGGGCCTTTTTCTGTTTATTTTAGTATGAAAGGTTGCGTGATATTTGAAAGCAGCTTTTGAAAATAAAAGGTGCAACTTCCAAAAGTGTCTAAGCTCAATTTTTTACAACTCTAAATATACCCATTGTAAAATATTTTTCCTAGCCTTATCTTTGGACTTAACAGTAGTGATAGACTATGAGATGGAATTTGTAATTAGAATTGGAGAATTCATTAAATTTTTCTACCAATTAACAAATTTCATGAAATCATGATTATAACAAACATATACTAGCAGGGATTATCTAATTAATCATTCTTTTCGTTTTGTTTAGTTAGTGGTGTTTTCATTAATATATGTCTTCGTGGTGAATAAACCAAATAAGGAACGAAGAAAAAGAAGTTGGTCTCCCTTAGGAAAAGATCAAATTCAAATGGAATATCTTAGAATAGTACAAAATCTACAAAATACATACTTAAAAAAATGACAACGAATGTTTTTATATATATATATTTTTTTTTCTTCTCGAAATACATTTTATATATTTCATTGTCGTAGACAAACCCTAGCTATGCAAAATAATCGAAAAGGTTGAGATGGGGACTCAAAGGAGGCCTTATTAATTTTTCCCAAAATAGAATTCTTTCTTTCAACCATTCGTGAGATTTTCGAACACAATTTTTGGAGCTCCATTTTACTGGAAAAGGATTAT
The DNA here is from genome assembly GCF_016086655.4 of Lepeophtheirus salmonis. NCBI lineage: Eukaryota > Metazoa > Arthropoda > Copepoda > Siphonostomatoida > Caligidae > Lepeophtheirus > Lepeophtheirus salmonis. The sequence continues at coordinate 65,731,109 of NC_052135.2, forward strand.
TTTTCCATCTGAGGAATGTTCCTAAAGAAAGACAAAAGATTAAATTTTTATTCATATCTCCTTTTTTTCCCCTCGTAACCCAAGACAATGTAAAGCTTTCCAACAATTTCTCAGATCTCTACATTTTTGCCTCGTAATGACCTTTTTAGTTTCTGACAATAACGTATCTTGAGAGGGTTCATCTTCAAGTCATTCCAGACCAATATTTGCATATATGGCTACAAAATTCCGATTTTGGACATCGAACGTTTACAGTTTTAATTGAAGTTTTTCGATGTTCAGCCGTATCCTTGCTGATCTTGGCTTATCATCACAAGTTCCAGTTTTACAAAGCTTCCAGATCGTATATTCAATTGCAATAATGCTAATCAAGCCAATTAGACTCTTGTGAATTTGCGACGTCGTCTTTCTATCAATGTGAAGAGCTTTAAACGCCTTCCTCAATAGATACATGATGACTAAATATAGGAATTTTTTGGTACCCCTTTTTATATATTTTGTTGGAGTTGATCTGGGATTAAGTTTAAGCCAATCAGATTGAAGATTGATAGATTAAGTGCAGAAGAAACTTTTGAATAACCCTGAAGATTGATAGATTAAGTGCAGAAGAAACTTTTGAATAACTCTGAAGATTAATAAATTTATGAGACTCGTAAAAATGTTTACAGTCCCAAACTAATAGGTTTCTTAACTCTTTCTAAACTATATTTATCCCTTCCCTTGATAATTTATTTTTATACCCAAACGAATTAAAACAATTATATATCTTACTTAAGTTGCTCAATAAACATATTTTTATTCAAGTATTACTTTTTTATTTATCATATACCTAATGGTAAAAATATAATATTCAAAGGACAATCATATGTTATGTTGACCTTTAATTATTTGTAAATGAATCATTATTCTTCATCAAAACGTTGAAAAATTTGATATCTATATTAGGAATATAAGTGGAGAAACCGTGATCAAATGGGAGCTACGTCGTTCAGTAGACAACATGCTCGGGAGAAATTATGGTCTTGAACTAAATGTCCTTGGGTTCGATACTCGGTCACACCTAGTCCTGGAGAAGAAAATATACATTATGTATTGGGAGAAGTATTATTTTACCACAAGATGGTGTCATTCTCTGTCACTCTGTTTACAAAATAGTATAAGTTAACAACGCTCATACCCCCAGTAAGAAGGTGGATTATGCGTAGGGAAGAAATTTTCCATACGTTATGAGGGAAAGGAAAAAAGATTAATGGAATCTCCGGTAGGAGTCTGTATAATACAAGGCAACATCTTGCATAGGAAAAAATATATCAGTTGAGACCATGAACCTACTCAAGCAAACAAGCACGTTTCTTCAAATTTGTTTTAAAGCTTATGGAGAGAGTTTCTCAACTGGTGCGCAGGTCTCTTATAATAGATGGGTCGCTATGAGAAGATAAAAAAATATTAATAATCTTATATCCGGTGTTAATGAAGAACTATCGTAATTAACATTTTTAGTAGTTAATCTAAAAAACAAAAGATACAAATAGCAACAAAAACAAAATCAAATTTCATGGACTCATTTGAAATAAAAGGCTTAAAATAAATTGAAATTCAACACAAAAAATATACTTGATCTAACAAGAATCTGTTTTAAGCGTGTTACCGCACTAAGCGACTATATCTAGTTTTCAAATTTAGAATTCTTACAAAATAGTTTAAGAAGTTCACATGTATTGTTGTGTTAGTCCTTATTTATTCGATCCAGTCTTGGCCCGGTCCTTCGGGTTGTAGTACTAGAACTGATTAAAACAAGAGGAAATAATGTTTATTGACGTCATCAAGGACCGATCTTTATAAGTTTTAGGACTGAATTGGACCACACCAAGACTGAACTGAATGGGACTGCAGTCTTCAGTCCTAAAGGACTGACACAACACTAGCCACCTGCACTAAGTGGTCGCTTTTTCAGTTATCCCTTACCTGACTGCTTTATAGAAGATACAAAATACAAGTTTGACTATGGAATGAAATTCATAAATCCATTGATTATTATAAATACTGTTTCACATTATATAAATACGAATACATAGAAGTAGAACAACATACATTTATTGCTCACAGATGTTGTTCAATCACTTACTACTACTCCAACATTATTTGTCTCATCGTCACTAAATGTTGACAAAAATGAATCACGAAGAGATTTTACTGACCAAACTAAAAAGCAAGTATACAGATCTCTTTGGTTCCCTTCCTTCTGTACCAATATTGACTTGTGCACCTGGTAGAGTTAATTTGATTGGTGAGCATGTGGATTACAACGATGGATTCGTTCTACCTATGGCCATATCTTTTAAGACATTCATCTTTGGTGGAGAGAATGCTGATGGGGTCATAAACATTTTTACACTGAATGAAAGCATAGCAAAACCATATTTTCATTGTTTATCTTTTAATACATTTTTAACAGAAGAAAGTCATCATGGAACTTGGATTAAATATTTAAAAGGAGTATTTGCATGCTTTCATACTTCAATTACTACAGGTTTCAATATAGCAATAGTCAGCTCAGTGCCCATGGGTTCAGGTCTCTCATCTTCAGCTGCTCTAGAAGTCGCTTTCTATACATTTTTAGAAAAGCTTACCAATAGTCGGGTAAACATTTATCATGAAATACAGAATTTCAAATGTATGTATAATTATTATTGTTCATTTAGGCTCCAACACTTGTAGATAAAGCCCTTCAATGCCAAAAGGCTGAAAATGTTTATGCTGGAGTACCTTGTGGAAATATGGACCAACTTATTTCTGTTTTGGGTAAAGAGGATTTTGCTATTCTTATTGATTGCAAAAGCTTAGAAATCAAGTACACTCCTTTGAAGAACCCAGAGGTCGTTATTATGATAATCAATTCCCATGTGAAGCATGAGTTGCAAGGAAGTGAATACAGTCAGAGAAGAGCTAGTTGCGAAAAAGTAGCAAGGCTACTACAAGTTAGTTCTCTTAGAGAAGTATGTATGGAAGATTTAGAGAAAATAAGAACCGAGCTTACAGAGGATGAATTTAGAAAAGGACGTCATGTAATAACAGAAATCCAAAGAACCATACTTGCTCACACTGCTCTCGAAAAGGATGATTACGATGGACTTGGACAGCTTTTCTACGAAAGCCACGAGTCTTTAAAGTAATAAGGATTTGAATAAGAATATAAATACAAATAACAATATTGTCAAATCTGGATAAAGAAAACTGCTGTTTTTCACATGAAAATTTGACAATATCCGGATTTTCTTATATCAGCAGTATATAAAAATTACAATTTTTATATACTTATGTAATTAAGTAAATTAGAAACTCCACATTTCGAGGCAACCAGTGTTTGATTAGATCCTGTTTTAGAAATATCATCGAGGTTTTTTTTTTTTGCTTTATATATATATATATATTATATCCGAATTTCTAATATCCAGATTTGACTCTATGTACTTTCCAAAGTACTACTAGAATTAATAAAGTACACATTCTATTTTCATTTGAATTTAGAAATGATTTTGAGGTCTCATGTCATGAGTTGGATTTCCTTGTTGATTCTATAAAGCCGATGGAGGGAGTATATGGATCTCGAATGACTGGAGGAGGTTTTGGGGGATGTACTGTATCCATTATCAAACGATCGCATGCAGAGGAAATACAGAAAGAAATAACTCATAAATATAAACAATTTCATCATAAGGAGATTACTGTGTTCACTTGCAAACCCTCACAAGGTGCAAGAATAATAGAATAATTTAAAAAAAAATCATCTAATAAATGTATGTTTCGAAATAATATGTACCTATTTATTTTTCTATAGTGATAATAGTAAATCAAATATTCTCGAAGCTTGTTTGTGCTATTAATATCCTTCTTCAACAGAAGGAGGATATTAATAATATACCTTATTTGTATAATTAATTAGAATAATAAATGATTTGATTTGCTAATTCTAGATACACATTCCAGGGAACACTGAAAGGAAAATGAAACGCGCTCTTTTTTGTGCTTTACGGGAGTGCAAAATAATTTTATTAAATTAATGTATCAATGAATTATGAAAAAATAACCGAAATGTGCACTCGGATCAGGCATTTTTTAAGTTTTGTCAGACATTTTTGCTGATTTTTTTATATCATAGTCTCCTTGTAACTCTACAGACTTCTCCCAGGCATGTTCCTCTCTGTAACCCGTCCAAATAGTTCTTGGCGTTTTTCTCTGCAAAATAATTGTTCACAACACAGTCTTTGTTTTTGGCTCAATTACTTCGTGTTGGATTGACATAAGCTTAATTGAATTATGAATTAGCTCTATTTTGTTATAAATTGCTAAAAAATTAATATCTGAATTGAATACTAGTTGATGTCAATGATTAACAGTGATATTTGAATTAAATCAAAGTAATGTGTTCTGCAAATCCCTATGAAATATCCAAATTTATACAAAACTTTTTATGGATCGATCATTTATTATAAAGTAGAATAATAGATTATTTCCATTGTAATAGTTAACTTTTATCTACAATATGAATATAAGATTTTATAACATTTGAGAACATATTTTTAATACATTTTAGGGTCAGATATATACTATACAACTGAGCAATAGAGGGATATATTTTTGATAGACAGATAAGATTTTGTCCTTTTATTTGTTGGTCCCATATTGACATCCAATAGTTGACTATTTTCCTTAACATTAATGAAAAACATGAACGCAAAATTCATGGAATAATTTGACATTTCAGAGGTTCCGTTGACTTTTAATTATTATTATTTTTTCCGACATATTTTTTTTTTCCAGCTGAAATTAGAAAAATTATCTCGAGTATTTATTTACTAGTTACTACTGTCACTGATGAAAAGTTTAAAAGCTATCAAAATCCACGAAAATGTCGACAATCAAGATTCCTTCACATGTGAATACAAAAAAAGCACGTGTTCGAAAGTCTGAAAGCTCAGATTGGAATTGGGAGGACGAAATGCTCATGTATGACGTCTCTAACCGAAGTTCGGAGGTGAAGAAACTGCGAAGAGAAAAGGAGGAAAAATCCCTCAAGACCAAGGAGGAAGAAGATGAAGTTAAACGGATTGCCAAAGAGAAAGAGACGGAACTTTTATATATGAGGGAAGAGAGGAAGCTCTTTCTTGGAGGTTTAGCTCCAGAGACTATTGAAAAAGATTTGAGGTTAGATGCTTCAAATTCATGTTTTTTTCTTGTATCTAATGGAAATAATCTTTTTCATCTTCATACAGAAAACATTTTTCACAATTTGGGCAACTAGTGGACGTACAAGTAATGCGCGATAGGGAACAAGGTGGAATATCCCGTGGATTTGGTTTTGTTACATTTGCTTGTTCATTTATGGCGGAAACTGCTTTGGAACAAAAGGAACATATACTAAATGGTAAAAAGATTGAACCAAAGTATGCAACGCCGGACATACCACGTTACAAAAGGACTATTCCCGAATTGGAAGCCCAAATGGATGAAGAATGCAAAAATAAACGAAGCATATTTGTGGGGGCTTTGAAAGACACTATTGGAGAAGAAGACCTCGTTAGATACTTTTCTGGTTTTGGAAAAGTGATTCGTGCTGTTAAAATTTACGATAAAGAAACTGGGAATAAGAAAACATTTGGCTTTGTAGATTTTGCCGATTTTGGTATTGTTCGTAAAGTTATGAATGTTACAAAGCATTATATTCAAGGAAAGCGTATTCGAGTTGAGTTGTCCCGACCCCGTATTGAATTTAGTCATCAAACAAAAACAGTTTTCGTCGGTGGCTTAGAAGATGGTATCGATGACCCTGAATTGTATAAATATTTTAGTGAGTTCGGATTCGTAACAAGAGCTTTAAGGATACCGAACAAGGACGAACCTAAAAGAAAGTTTGGATTTGTTGACTTTGATGACTATGATGCTGTTGACATTGTAGTAAGTCAAAGGTAAGTTAATATGAACTAATACGTGGCGTGTACAAGTTGTAGCTTTTATTGAATTTCGATTACAGAAAAGTTGTCATGTGGTAAGCAAATAAACTATGCAGAATTTCATTTTCCTACGATGTCATCTTCATGTGGCACTTTTAATTTAAATTTTGAAAGGAGTCCAAATTTTAGAAAAAACCTTTTGTGCCACTTTTTATACTTTAAAAAAATGTCTACAAAATTATTTTATTTAAATAACTAAAAATGTCTTCGAATATCTATATTCACTAAGTAGATATTTTTGCTTTTTTTTCATAATTTGATCAAGATATGCCACCTAAAGATGACCTTATAGGACAATGTAATTTTGAATAGGTAATTTCCATACCATATGACAACTTTACCGTACATGAAATTGTAAAAAAGGGAAAATCAAACTGCTTTATCGTACAAGTTGCAATCGAAAAATGAGATGAACAATTTAGAGTATATATTAATTAGATAGTGATTGACTTTTTTTTGAAAATTACTAATCGTTAAGCTCACTGCGGCAAATGATAAAGATTACAAGTCCACAGTTATATAAAATATTAATAAATAATAACCGAGTAATTTTAATAGATACAAATGAAATGATAGCATCAATTCGTAATTAAAATGACTGATTTCCTAATTAAATAAGGGATTATGAGACGTACTAATTGTAACTTGCACACAATATGTATATATTATAAAAGATTTGAAACGTATATTTGATGATCAATTTTCTATATCCATCCATATCATTTGATGATTTCAGAGAGCATTTCATAGACGGACACAGACTTCGCGTGGAATTAGCATTACCTCTCATAAATGATTCTCTATATGAAAAAGATGTTGTAGTGCCTGGTGAGACATGGATGGAGAAAGTACAGCGTAAGCTTCAATTTGCAATCCCTGATCAGGGAACTTGGGGTACAACTATGAACAATTACGAAATTTTTGTAAAAGGAGGACCAGATGTGAAAACTGTACGGTTTAAAATTCCAAGAGGAATGCTGGAATATGTTGTTGGTATGGCTGGCAAAGTTATAGAAGAAATTGCTAATGATACAAATACTCGTGTTGTCGTTAAAAAACCTTCAGTTGGGGCAAAAAATGTTATTTTTACGGTTACGGGGAAATCCAAAGACGTTATGAGCGCACAATACATCTTTCAACAAATAGTAAAATCAAACATACACAAATTGAATACAGTCAGACCAATAACTAATAGCTAGCTGCTATAATTATACTTTTTGTATACTATTACTATATGTTCCTGATTCCAATAATATTATTATCTGTCCAGTATATCAAATAAAAATTAATGACAAAAAACACAACGAAAATTAAGGATTTAATTTCACATTTGTATGTAATGGCTTAGCAGCTTTAAATCTACGAGATAACCCAACACGTATACCCAAACTTGGCGATGGCTTTTGCTCTGAGTTGTTGGATGCATTGCCGCTCTTACCAATCATAGCAGGTGGTGTCCACTTTGGAATTGTTTTCATTGTATTGAGGCGCGATGCAGATTTAGGAGTTGATATAACAGGAGTCATTCTATTAGTAGTCGGATTAGATTTAGAGGATGAAGGTGTGGGGTTAGCAGGGCTCGAATTCACAGATATAGTTGGTGGTGTCTTCGGAGGGTCATTTCGTAATTTAACTTTAGGAGGAACACTAGATAATGGTTTAGAAATAGGATTAACAGGAGTCCGATTCGAAGTAGAGTTCCTTGAACCACTCTCTCGTTTTGAAGATGATTTAATCACTTTTACATTAGAATTGCAATCCGATTCCGAAGTAGAGTTTTTTGAATCACTTTCTCGAGTAGAGGATGATTTAATCGTTTTTGTACTAGAATTAGTTGAATTTACAGGAGCAAGATCTGTATTAGAGTTTTTTGAATCACTCTGTCGAGTGGAGGATGATATAATCGTTTTTGCATTATTACAATTGGCAGTAGTCATATCCGAAGTAGAATTTTTTGTATCATTCTCTTGAGTGGAAGATGATTTAATTGATTTTGTATTACAATCATCTTTAGTCTTTTTCTTCCTTTTTGATTCTTTAGGTGACTTTTTGGAGTCCTTTTTCTTACTTTTCTTTGAACTTTTTTTCGATTTTTTTTCAGGCGAATATTCTTCCTCAGATTCTGGTTTATTTGTTGGGATATCTTCAGAATAAAAGTCATCATCTAAATACTTATTCTTCAGCTTTTTAGAGGAGGAATCCTTTCCTTTATTCGGAGAATTATTTTGAAGAGGGACAACTTGATCCCTTTTCCTTTTATTGGATTCAGGTTTTTCAGAAGCCTTTTTGGTTTGATCGGATTCTAATGCAACTGGGGTATGAGATGTCTTGCTTTTTTCCTTTTCTTTGTAAGCCTTAAGACTCACTGGTCCTTCAGGAAAATCATCATCGCTATCGTCATCCAGGATAATTGGCTTTTTCTTTGAAGAACGAGATATTTTTATTTTATTTTCTTTATTCGAAACTGAAACGGTAAAATGATCATGATTTGTATTAGAGCCCGAGTCTTCTCTCGACCTTTTTGGACATGAATCACTAGGAGAATGAGTTACAATGTCCAAAACTTGGAGAGGAGCCCCTGTAAACATGTTTATGCATATATTATTAAGTCATGGAAATAATAGACAATTAATGATAAAACAATAAATTTAAACTTTTCAGAACCTTGATGCGATAAAGGAATCGTGGAATTCATTGTGCCAAATTCAGAGGTTCGACTAATCTCCATGACTTCCTCCAATTGACGTTGAAAAACTTTTTCTTCCAATGAAAGTCGGGATCTCTTAGACGAACTCTTTGCATGATCTTCAAATGGATTTCCTTCCTCCGCGTCAAGAAGAGAATCATTGCTACTGATTTGAGTAGAGGTAAGGGGATAATTAATATTAGTAGTCGTCTTCTTCTTGGATGATAGTTTGGAAGATGTCCCAGATTTCTCTGGGCTCAAAAAGTCAAACTCTTTCAACATCCCGCGTAAAAATCGGATCTTTTATTTATTATTCTTACGTCATTTGCTTGAAATATGAGGAACGTCGGCCATATACGTTCTACTAATAAAACACCAATTGGCTATAAAATAGTTGCTCATTCCTAGATATTATATTATTTATGTAATTAAGTACACTTTAAATGATTTTAATTAGAAGCTGATGATTTGTATTTTAATTATATATTCAATTCAATTAATTAAAAGGTCTCAAAATAATTAATTTAACTCTAAAAGCATATGCAAAAATATAACAAGAATAAATAATTACAGAAAAAAAGATCAATTTACAAATGCTATAATTAATTCATATCAAATTACAATTGATGAAATTTTAGGAATTAATGGTTTTCCCCTTATATGTTCCAGACTTTTCCATCTATTTAACATTATGATGAAATATGTATGTATTTAAATGATTTAATATAATAATTTATGTTTCATTTTAGTCATATTAGTTTACTCATATTTTAGAAATGACCTAAAGGGCACAGTTGGTTGCCTGTTACGCCAAATGTCGATCATAGATCAAACTAGTGACGCACAAACTAATCTTCCTATGACGTCATAATATTAAATATTTATAGTAGCAAACATGTCTTCCGCTTTACGAAAAGGATTTTCCCCGGCATTACGACGGATTCATACAAGTGTATGCTTGAGAAAGGAAAAGGCTGGTCGTTATAAGGCCACGCCAAGACGTACCTTTGGTCTTACCTATGAAATGTCTCTTCTTCCTGAGGAAATAGCCCATAAGAAGAGTTGAGTACCATAATATTATCAATGATTAAATTTACTAATGCGTTTAAATTCCCTTTGTAGGTTGGAATTCCCTCAATACTGCTCAACTCGAAGGTACATTCTTAGAGCGAGAAAGTATGGGGCAGGTACTTATTAAATATTAACTAATAACAAAGTTATTAATTCGTGTTTGCTTGAATAAAGGATTTGCCACACAAAATGGCCGTAGAGGACATGTTCATTAGGAAGTTCATGAATGGGACTTGGCCAGACACCTTTCAATCAGAAATTATCATTAAAAGAACCCACAATTTAATACGCATCGCTGGTATCACAAATTACTTCATTCCAGCAAAGAAAATGTACTTTCTAATTGGTTACACGGAAGAAATGTTGAGCTTATGGCTCAAGTGTCCAGTGAAGCTTGAGCTTCAGTCCGCATCACAAAACGCAACCATTATTAAACATATATAAGTTAATGCTATGTAAATTTGTGATATAAATTATAGTGTCGAGTACGAGTGTCCCTAGAATGTATTATATTGGTGAGCCGATTAAATCTGCTGATTTTTGACAGTTTTTAATTAATCAGATATCGGCCAAAGTTGCCGATTGTTATTTTCCTTCAAATAACCATTTAAAGAAAAAAAATGAAATAAATAATTTGTTTTCCCAAAAAATGTGATCAAAAGTTTTTAATTTCTTAAACGACTCAAACATTGTAAATCCTAATCTGCCTAGTTATGTGGCTATTTTTCTAAGTTATTTTATAATTGATCTTCACTCTGACAATCAATGTAATTTAATGTATGTGTCATCACTTTTAATTGCCAATTATTGCTTAAAAAAACATTAAAATCCACTGTGTTAATAATTACCGGAAGAATAGTTATAGGATGTCATTCTTAATAATCTTAGTAGTTGATTTAAATACTTTGCTAGAAATATTTGAGAAAATATATAATTGCCTATTTAGACATCCCTGGGCTTTTGTTTGATTAAATAATTTTTTTTTATTAGTATTTTTCACGTTCTATTGAAGAAAAAAAAAATTGGTCCATTATTGATTTTAATCTGAAAATTATCGATTCTAAAAAATCCATATTGACGGAACCCTACTATTTTATTGTTGTATCAGTATAAGGTAATTTTAACTATGGATATATTCAGGATGAGTCCTCTTCCCATCCATATTGATTGGCTTTATTAATATCAATCTGCGTCATTCAAGTTGTTTACAAAATTTTATTTAGAATCCTTTTGTAATTCGATACGAAGTCGGCTGATAATTGATATATATTATCTAGTGTTGCGTCTTGACGAGAGAGGCATCCAGACCGGAAGAATAAGAGTCGTGGAGGAGTTATATTAGGAGGATTCTATAGTTATAAATATAACATAATACTAAAATCACACTACCTCGGTAGTGACAGTACGCACGCCAGGATATTTATTGGATATGAATTATGATATGGAAGGATACACAGCACTTTAGAAGAAATATTGATAAATGTAGGGTTCCTAAATCCTAAGCCTTTTTTACGTGTGATTTTTGTTGTTGTTGACAATTTGAGCAGTGTTTTTTTTTTATTTTCTAAAGCTGTTATCAATATAGAATTCTAGAAATTAGCTAGTTAGTAACTATCATTATTCTTGAGGACAGAACATGGAAGTCTAACCCCCTGTGTGTGTGCTTATACATGATTGAGAGTAATACTGCAGAGTTGTTGGGCAGTCATAAGGGTAAGTCCCTGTTTGACTCAGAGTAGAATCGAGGATCAAAAACAGATTATTTAATATATACATGTTCTTACTTGATAATGGGTGGGGGTTGTCTTTATTTATTTCCTCTAATAGCTGCTACGTGTAGCTAATTTAATTAAACGTCATGAACCCATGACAGCAATGCTGCTCTCTCCCAAAATATTTTTCAAAATGTCAGTGTTGTTATTTATTTTCTTACATGCCACTACGTTTAGATGTCAAGGCGTCCACAGGGGAGGGGGCTGCACCCCCAAATTGCAAACTCATTTATTCGGTGTTGAATAAAAATAAAATATTCTGAGCTATACCCTCTTTCAAAAAAATCCTGCGGGAGCCCCTAGACTAGACGTATATCTATTGAAGAATTACAAATAAGAGAAGCTCTGTCAGATCAGTGATTCCCAATCGGGACTCGTGACTCCCCAGTGCATCGTCTAGGTCTACGTGAGGTTATGAAGGTCATTAAGAAAAGTCAGTAAAAAAGTCAAAATTTGATTTTTAAGAAAATGTAATCAATAATTGTATTTTCTAAATAAAAGTTTTATGACCCAAACATTTAGATACATTAAATACACAACATCTAGGAATTTCATCGATAACAATGAAATTGACTTTAATTCATAATACGGAATAATAATGTATTTACTTAATATGTCGTAGTTTATATGCAACACGTTGCATTATGGCAAAAATAAAATATTTTTTCTAATAATTTTCGTGCGTTTGTAGAAATCAAGTTTAGATTGATGTCTACTTATCATGCAACTACATATTTTCTACGCTTAGATTCTGTGGAAACAAAATGAGTAACAAAATATAAAGGATGTTTGTTTTTTTGTGTATACAAGTTGTTTGTGCCTTTAAAATAGGTTTTTGGCATTGTTGAATAAATACTTTCTCCAACATCTGAAAAGATGGGGTTTCTTGACAGAGAGTAAAGGAAACAATGAGCAGTAACTAGTAGTAAGTAAGCTTTCCTCACCCAAGTCATGTAAGTTCATGTATGTATTTATTGTAAGTATGTACAGTAAAGTTATCTCCTATTAAGACACAAAGTGTGCGTCATCATGAACGATTCCCACTGCTTCTTTTTTTTTTTTTTTTTTTTTTTTAATAAAAAGAGAGCAATCCAAGCATATAATCGACAGTCTTTCATTGATCAAGCATGCTTAAAATTATTTTACTGAGCCATTTCACATTGATGTAACTTGTAAGTTTTTGTTTTGTTAATAATATTCGATTATCAATTATGGTATTTACATATTTTATCAGTGAATTTTATCAAACCAGAATTAGATAATTTTAATTCTACGCATTAGTGATCCATGTTACTCGGTTATTATGACCAGCCATGATGAGTGAATCCTCAGTGTGTTCTATATAGCGTTATTGACGTGATAGCTCTTCACAATGTGAACGTACTAAAATATCAGCCTTCAAGGACGTTGATAAATCTAATCAAATTAATATAGTTTTCATTTATAATAAATAAATAATTAATTTGCAATATTGTGAAAACAAATTATAATAATTATTCATTCATATAGCAGATAACCCTCAAAATGTTTGGCAATCCTTCAGCAAACTTTCAAGTTGGGAGCTCCGCAACTCCCAAAAGCACTGTTGAATTAACACTTTCTGCAGAAAATTTAGCGGATATGGATGTTTTTGATAAATCAGATCCTTTTTGTGTTGTTTATCTAAAAGAATTTAATGGGAGCAATACCTGGTTGGAAATGGGACGAACAGAACACATCAATAATAACTTAAATCCTAGTTGGGTAAAAAAAATAGTTTTAGAATATCGATTTGAAGAGAGACAAATGTTGAGATTTGATGTCTATGACTACGACATTAAAGGAAGCTCTAATCTTGATAATCATGATTTTTTGGGAACTTGTAGCTGCTCTTTGGGTGAAATTGTGACTGGAGGATCCATGGGAGCTGTTTGTTCTATTCCTCTACAAAAGAAGAAAAACGGTTCCAAGTTATTAATAAGTGTCGAAGAAATGCAAGTGAATAAAGAGGAAACTGTGTGGAAGGTATATGCCAAAAATTGTGATAAGAAAGACTTTTTTGGCAAGAGTGATCCATTTCTACTAATAAGTAAATCAACTCCTGAAGGAAATGGAAAATATATTCCTGTTCATAAAACTGAAGTAGTAAAAAATACTTTGAATCCAATTTGGAAACAGTTTACGATACCTATCGCTTCTTTATGTAACGGTGATTATCTAAGACCCTTAATGTTTGAAGTAAGTGATTGGAATCGAAACGGCACAGAGGATTTTATCGGATCTGTAAACTTAACATTACGGGAAATACGTGACAAAGGATCTTTTTCTGTGGATCTCATTAATGACTCAAAAAGGAAGAAAAAAGGTTCTAAATACTCTAATTCAGGAGTTCTTTATTTCGAAAAAGTGTTTTTTAATCCAATATTTTCTTTTTTGGATTATATTCAAAATGGGATGCAGCTTAACTTTACAGTAGCGATTGACTTTACTGCTTCAAATGGTAATCCTGATCATCCAAATTCGTTGCATTATAGAGATAACCCTAATAATCAATATGTCATGGCAATCAAATCTGTTGGCGATATCATACAAGATTATGATTCGGATAAAATATTTCCTGCCCTTGGTTTTGGAGCTCGCATACCTCCTATGGGAAATATATCACATGAGTTTTATCTTAATCTTAGAGAAGACAATCCTCATTGCGTCGGCGTGGAGGGTATCCTTCAAGCATATTATACATCACTTAACTCTGTTCAATTATACGGACCCACAAATTTTTCTCCTGTAATTAATCACGTGGCAAAATTTGCTTACGCTTATGAAAGTGATCCCCTTAATTACTTTGTTCTTCTAATTATAACTGATGGAATCATTACCGATATGAGAAATACAAAAAAAGCAATCGTTAGTGCTAGTGGTTTACCAATGTCAATCATAATAGTAGGTGTTGGTTCAGAAGATTTTTCAGATATGTCAGAGTTAGACAGTGATGAAGAACTTTTATCCATCGATGGACAAAAAGCTAAAAGAGATATCGTGCAATTTGTCGAACTTCAGAAATATATGAAGGGCTCTACAGGCGCATGGTCTAAAGAATATTTAGCTAAAGATGTTTTAGCTGAAATTCCATCTCAAATTACGGGTTACATGAAAACTAAAGGAGTCAAACCAACAGACTTAAAAATACCATCATCATATCGTGCTGCCAAATAAGTTATTAAATCGTTCAAGATCAAATCTATGTGCTCTTTCATTATCTGCATATTAAATGTATACATTTCTGCCCTATTTATATTTAATTATAATTTATGTAACTTTTTTACCTATATTTATATTTCATGCTTAAAATCCATTCCTATATAATTACGTTTATTGTTATATATCAATTGATACTATCATTCAGTCATATGCAATAGTTTTTACTCTATCATTATTTAATGAATCCTATTCCGTCTCTTAATGTTCATATACCTATCTTTTTTTATTCTTCCTATATTTATTTAATGTCAAATCACTTTTTAAACATTTGCACAATACAATCAATGATAGAGTCCTTGCTGGATAAAAATTGTAACTATAATTAATTATTATTCGTCATGATGAGTAACAAATAAGTAGGACTAAAGATTTGTAGTCAAATATTGTGTTAATGTTAAAATCCATACATTAAATATCAATTTTATATATCTCTTTATTGCAATAATAGTTATATTTTGAACTTTGTACTTGATAAATGACTCGAGAGAAACTGAACGCTTTTTCAATCTTTAACTTTATACTATACACATTTACATTTATAAATTTGATACATCGAAATTATTGGAGAAAAAAAACCCACAATGGCTTTACGTTTCTTAATGACTGAAGATTGTTTAAAAACGCTTAATTCATTTAATATTACATGTCTACCTATCAAACCCCATTTAGAAAGGATTTTGGGGCAATTTTCTCCTCGGTCACACATTAGATTATAAAAAATATTTCAGTTTTCTGCAATGACTGGATTTTTCATTAATTAATAAATCTTTTGTAAAAAATGGCAATTTGAAAAAAATAAATATTGAAAATGCTCCACATTCATTTAAAAAAAACAAAAAAATGAGGGTTCAAAATTTATAATGTGGTCATTCATAAACCACATTGGTATACTTCACGTAATTTTTCTAATTCTTAAATGACTTTCTTTTGGAACAGTCACTTAAGGTCGATCCTTAATGAATGTTTTGTTCCCTGTTCCCTATGGCATTATTAATGCTATTTTGGCATGCTATTTAAGTCTACGTAGTTTTTGAGTTGACCTTTAACGAGGATCGATGTGCCCCCCCCCCTAAGTGTCCGTGAAATTTGTGAATGTCTTTTTTTTTTTAAACAGACAAAACTCGAAATTAAATGTAAAGAAAAGGACCCCGAACATATTGTATCTTTTCCCCAGGCCCACTAACGGTAAACTGACCCTGCCTCTTCATTTACATATTATAAATTTTTGAATTTATACATCTGTATAATATTTTATTTATGTCTTTATATATTCTGCTTGCCTAAAAACTTAAAACTCGTACAAATATATTATATAAGTTTTAATGTTTTGTCTTTGTTTTCTTACTATAATTAATCTAAATACAGTTTGTTCCAAAATACTTCGTTCATAATCATCATTTATAACTATTTCTCTTGAAACACATCAGTATAATTTCTCCATCCACTATTTTTTTAAGGTAATAATTTGGGAAGTGAGGTTAATGATATATTTATATACTATGTCAATTGAGAAGTCCCAGGCCTAACATATAGATGGCGCTACTAGAATGGGAAAAAAAATGTTTTTTAGTTAGCCCTAACCCTCAAAAGATGCATGTAAACATTTGACAGCTGTCGGATCATTAGTTTCTTAATTATAATTTATAGCATTTTGAGTGAAGCACCTTTTGTTATTGTGAAAAAATGGATAAAATGAATTTCGCTTGTTAATAAAATATTTATTTTTGAAGGGAAAAAATACAGTTGAAGCGCGAGCTCACTTTTAAACAAAAACAACGACGAGTTGATGATTCGGAGCAATGTTTGAAGATGATCAAGAGTAATAAACCCGAGTTTTTGCGTCGATTTGTGACAATGGATGAAACATGGCTCCATCATTTTACTCCGAAGTCAAATCGACGGTCATTCGAGTGGACTGCACACGATGAACCTGCTTCAAAGCGTGAGAAAATGCAACAGTCGGATGGCAAGGTTATGGTGTCTGTATTGCACATTGAATAATTTTCATTGACTACCTTGAAAAAGGAAGGTTCATCAACAGCGACTATTAAATAGTGTTATTGGATCGTTTGAAAGGCGAAATTTCCGAAAAAAAAGTGCTGCTTCACCAAGAAAATGCACCTTTGGGCTTCGAATTGCTTCTTCATCCACCATATTCCCCATATCTGGCCCCCCAGTGACTATTTCCTATTCTCAGATCTCAAAAGAATGCTCGCAGGGAAGAAATTTTCGTCGAATGAAGAGGTGATCGCCGAAACTGAGGACTATTTTGAAGCAAAGGACAAATCGTACTACAAAAATGGTATCGAAAAGTTGGAGGATCGCTATGATCTGTGTATCACCCTTGAAGGGAATTATGTTGAATAAAAAAAACTAAATTTTGCCAAAAAAGTTTCTTTACTATGGTTGGCCGGGGACTTTTCAATTGATCTGTTATATATATATATATTTAAAATAGTTAAAAATACTTTGATTTAGTCGAAATTTAGAGTCATTTTACCTGTGATTTGACTAAGATAATATATTGAAGGAAGACAGAAAATCTCAATTTAATCAATTTACAATAGATATGAGGGGATATAGTCATTGCCAAAGCAATGATGTTCCAAGAAGAACTGTTGAGTACTCGGGGGGTTTAATTACAATAAAGATTTGCTTCTGAAAACTGATTTTTTGAAGTTGAAGCTTTTCATCAACCATTAAAGACCATTATTATTTTCTAACTTATTTAAAAGACTTAGCGTAGATGGATGAGCTTTATTCCATGATTTTATAAATGAAAGATACTTTATAAAGTTTTTATCATTCGTGTAAGTGTATTGTACTCCTTGTCACTTTTTTTATTTATTTGCATTAATATTTCCTTTATATACAAAAAAACATAAGATCTGATTATATTATTGGATTTGATAATATTTTGGGGATGTCTAGATTCTCATATAACTGAAGGAAGGTAAAATTGTCTTTTTTATTCAGAAATATGAATCCTGTAGTGATTATTACATTTTGTATCTTTTTAAAAGCATCATCCAAAATATTCAAGTTATTAAATAATTCAGTTCATTTTGAAGTTCTTGACTTCTTTCATATCTTGATGAAGAAGTACTGAATGTTAAGCAACTATTTATTTTTCAGGATAAATAGCTTAATTATTTCTTTAAACTTTCCTTCGGGTAACATCTTCTTCATTAAAATGCTTAGAGTAGACGAAAAAATGTTTAGATGGCTTCTACGTAAATACCATTGATGTATTCTTTGAATCCATATTACTTAGTCATCTGTGGATATTTTATAATTTGACTCTCACATCTTGGAACACAGTATTTTCTACGTTTCAGATATTTTTTGTAATCTTAAATATAAATATGTAGGTACCCCTAAAAACTTCTGAGTCAGTAATCACTGTGAAAATTATGCTAATCTTACAAAATAAAAGTTTCAAGTACATTCTTAATCCCCTTGAGTACGCAATCTTTAAAATTAATTGTTAGTTCCTGTCCTTCTTTCATATATCTTCACAAAACTGCATCTATTTAAAGTTTAACTGCATATTATAAATAAAAGTTCAATAAACAATTATATAAGTCTTTCAAATAATACTGATGTTATATGACACACCCTTTAAAGCAGGGATTCTCAACCTTTTTTGTGTGATGTACAACATGTAAAATATTTATTTAACCCAAGTTACCTGCACTAAGCACTTTTAGCTTCAATAACAAGGGCGTCAGTAGGATTACATTTTGGAGGGTGTCTTTGTTTTTGGATTAAAAAAAAAAGAAATATAAAAATTTTCGGAAAAAAATTTCAAAAATTAATTTTTTTGAAAAAAGTTCAAAATAGAAAGGCTTATTTTAACATAATAGCTGAATGTTTGATCCTTATGTTTCTTTAGGGTTCATCAGTTGAACGCTTCAATAAATTGTCCTCGTCATTCTAAACAGTAATAGGATATTGATTAAAATAATATTGTATTTTTTTATTAATAATATCGATTCAGCTTAATATTATAGCGTTTTCATGTGACTCCAACATGGTTGTGCTTGGCCATCTTTTAGGCCTTGCAACCAAGTTTTACAAGAATAAAACCATTTGTTCATTAATATTAAGAAAAATGGTCAACAATTGTTTCACTATAAAATAACTGAAAATTTTACAGTCTATCAAAAATCCATTTCTCTAACATCTAGCTTAATTTATTATATTATAACCTAACGATATGTATTAAAAATATGTAGTTATATAATTATAACTTTTTATTTACGTTCTGTCGCCAATAAATTAATTATTATATTTTGAAGGAATACGAATCTTTCCCAAATTATCCTACTTTTTGCTGATTTTTTTAAAAATGTGTTCATTTTATTTAATAAATATACTATATTTCAATTTTAGGCCCATGATATGGCGTCACTTAGGCTTATGATGCAATCTGTGACGTTAGTGAAAACAAGGGGCCGCCGGAATCAGTTTTATAAAAATGACGTCACGCATTAATGACACTATAATCACGCAACTTTTGATTTGTTTTCAAAGTGGGAGTTAATATGAGAGATAATTAAACAGTAATCTCTATGGGGATAATTTCCCACCTACTTTGCTCCGAGGCTTATTATTGTAACTTTTTGTTAATTAATTTTAATCAATTCATAAATTTCTGCACTCAAAAGAGAGAAAAATATATATTTATAAACAAAATTACAATTATATTCTCTTAAAAATACATGTAATCTCATTGTCAAAGTGTAGACAAACAAATCCCATTGAAACATTTCAAGAAAGCTAAATAAATTTAATTAGTCTTTTAATACAAATCACCAAATTTCATCAAGTATATATTATTTGCAACATACGATTTGCTTAAACATTTACATCTTCGAGTCGTTCAATTGATATTCTCATCATCGTAAAAAGATAATTTATATCTTATAAATAAGGTAACACCTTGAGTGCTCCAACATCCGATTTGAGCTGAATTCTGAGCAAAAATTTGCTGTTTATTTATCTACGAGTTTATTTTGAGATACGAACTGGTTAAAATTGGGCAAGTCAGATGATATAAACGCTCTAAGTGGGATTTTTTTGTCCTTTCTTGACTTACAAGCTCCATCCAGGAACGAATTAAACTCGTACCTCAAAGATTTACTGTATTGCATATCCTATAATCTGATGGTATATTTTTAGAATTGTATAGAATGAAATAAAATTTAGTTAATATGGATTTAAAGAGTATTCAGATCATTTTAAGAAGACTTGCTTTAAAATGATAATAAAATTTACAGAAATTCTGATAATATATTTAGATGGATTCTAAAATTTATTGAAAAAAATTCATTATAATTTTTTATAATTCAATTTGTAAAAGGTTTAATAAAATGACTAGTTTTATAATATATATCATACTCTAATATACGTTGAGTATATTCTATTATTTCGTTTGTACATGCTTATCTCCATATTGTAGACAATAACTTAACAATTAGAATTTTAGAAAAAACATATTTTTTTCTTTAATTATCTGACTTTTCTTGTCCCTAATCGATAAAAAAAGTACATATATTTACTATATAGCTTGACCAATTTCCTACAAATCTTGATGAAACTTCATCAAAGGGGTTGTAAAATAAAATAAAACTTAATATCTGCATTGAATACTACTAGATGCCAATGATGAAGACTGATATGGGAATTAAATCAAAGTAATGGATACTAAAAACTACTAAAATGGCTAGATTTATAGAACTAATTTTTTTTGGATCAATTATGGACAATTAAGTAGGATAATAAGGGGGAAATATTTGCTTTTTAATATAATATAAAAATACTTTTTTTTTAAATTATATATTAAATATTTATTTAATTTTCTACAAAATAGCTAAATAAATGCATTAAAGATATAAAAAAAATATGGATAACAAAGGCGTTGAAAAACTTTGTGTTATCTCTAACAAATAACTCCAAGCAATTTTGAGTACTCCCTCAAGTGTGTTATAAAGAATAAAAGTAGGTATGCTTCATACTGATATCGAGGTATGGTCTATGGACTCAGGTCAGTGACTATGGGGAATATAATCGCTGACAAAAAATGGGTAGTCAAATAATGAAATATTTTGTGCAAAACACTGATTGTTACTTTAAAACACTTTATAAATTTGTTAAAATCTTTATTATTTTACAAAAAAATCCCAAAAATTCTAAATTTAATTGCATAATAAATGTCAAAAAGGAATATGAACTTGTCAAATATTCTTAATTTGAAAAATAAAAAACATAGCATTTATAAAAATAACGTCATTTTTTTTTTTTTTTTTTTTTTGTAAAAATAGTTAAACTTCCATACAAGAAAAGTTTTACCGGAACATCAACTATGTCCATGGTTCAAAGGGCTCTAGTTACTTAAAAAAATTGCTGAGCAATGATTATAGAGCCTGTATATTCGATTTTACAAAGATAGTTTCAAGACTAGATAATGCCGTACTAGGTATATTAATTATTTTTGGTATCCTTTACGGTTTGATTGGAATAGGGTTAACTGCAAATAGTCCATAAAATTGCAAAAAAAGAAGCTGTAAGCAAAGTCATGGGGTGTGTCATACTAGCTATTCCTTTATTCAGGCACTTTGTCCAAGCCTATTCCAATCGCCAATCATCCATGACGTATAAGCTGAATACATTTATTTTAAATTACGTAGATTCGTTTTCATTTTCAACAATATTAAATAAAAACTAAAAATAGTTTAAGTCACATTGATTATTAAACTCGAAGTACTCCTCACAGGCTTAAGATCCCATGACTGTAGATGTGAGATTCAAAAAACAGGTTGGATAAGTTTATAAATAAGCCAATAATAAAATTATATATTGTACTATAAAGTGTTTAAAAATGAAGAATGTACATTCCGGTCTTTTATTAGCAAAACGGACTGAATAAGTACATAAGATGTTGCTAAGCTGGGGATGATGCAATCCTAGAACAAAGTCATAGGGAGGCTTATTTTGGCAAACAAATAGTAAGTGAAATTTCAAAGTAGGAGGGGAAAGCTTTCTGTTTCTTTGAGATGAGGTGTAGCTTGACCGGGAATAGAGGATAATCCGGCATTGCTATAGAAGTAAAGGAGTGCCCCATTACCGGAGTGGTGTTTTGGAGGTGGGAGAGGAGAGAGAAAAAAGGATTTGTAATAGCGACTCGCTTTCCTTCTTTCTTCCTCTTTCTCTTCTTGTGACTTTAGTTGACTCTGGGACTTGCTCCGATTCACTTCTTATTTCTCAACGCTCATCGATACTTTATAAGGCTCAAATTCAAAATGCCTATTAAACACATTCATGCACGTCAAATCTACGACTCTCGTGGTAACCCTACAGTGGAGGTGGATCTCACCACTGAGCGAGGGATTTTCCGCGCTGCCGTCCCCAGCGGAGCTTCCACAGGTAAGACTTTGAAGGTCTCTTAGAGGTCACCTCGGCCTGACATCCCTTGCATTCAATTGGGACAGTTTAGTTTGCCTTAATGCGTGTTTGTTTGGAGTACTTCTTCCCTATTGGGGGGAAGAAGTTGCCCCAGAGGATTTTGTGCTTTGGCTCCCCCGACTTTTGGCCTAGGAGTGTCCGTTGTTCTGCAAAAAAAAGAACATCTACATAGTAAAGACTTACTACTCTGATCCTTTTCTCTCTCGCAGGGGTTCATGAGGCCCTGGAACTGCGCGACAAGGACTCTACCTGGCACGGAAAGAGTGTTCTCAAGGCTGTGAAGAATGTGAACGACGTCCTTGGGCCCGAGTTGGTGAAGAAGAACTTTGACCCCGTGAAGCAAGAGGAGATCGATGATTTCATGATCAGCCTCGACGGGACGGATAACAAGAGCAAATTTGGGGCCAATTCCATTTTGGGAATCTCGATGGCTGTGTGCAAGGCTGGTGCCGCCCACAAGGGTGTTCCCCTCTACCGCCATATCGCTGACTTGGCGGGTGTGAAGGAAGTGATGATGCCGGTGCCCGCATTTAATGTCATTAACGGAGGTTCTCATGCTGGAAATAAGTTGGCGATGCAAGAATTCATGATCCTTCCAACTGGAGCTCCCTCCTTCACTGAAGCCATGAGGATGGGATCTGAAATCTATCACCATCTCAAGGCTCTTATCAAGAAGAAGTACGGGTTGGATGCCACAGCCGTTGGAGATGAGGGTGGCTTTGCTCCCAACTTCCAAGCCAACGGCGAGGCTATCGACCTTCTTGTTGGAGCCATTGAAAAGGCTGGATACACTGGAAAAATCAAGATCGGAATGGATGTTGCTGCTTCAGAATTTTACAAAAATGGAAAGTACGATTTAGATTTCAAAAATGAAGAATCCAAAGAGGCCGATTGGCTAACTTCCGAGGCTCTTGGTGAAATGTACAAAGGATTCATCAAGGATGCACCTGTCATTTCCATTGAAGATCCCTACGATCAAGTAATAGCTTTGCACTTTCTTATATATTTTTTCCGATCCTAAATATATATTCTTTTCTTAGGATGATTGGGAGGGATGGACTGCATTGACATCACAAACTGACATTCAGATTGTCGGAGATGATCTCACAGTCACAAACCCCAAGCGTATTCAAATGGCTGTTGACAAGAAATCTTGCAACTGCCTCCTCTTGAAAGTAAATCAAATTGGTTCAGTAACTGAATCTATTCGGGCCCACAATCTTGCTAAGAGCAACGGTAGGATTGATTTAATGACTCCCTAATTAAAGTTACAAAAATGAATGCTTCATTTCTTTAGGCTGGGGTACCATGGTCTCTCATAGATCTGGTGAGACAGAGGATTGTTTCATCGCTGATCTCGTCGTTGGTCTCTGCACTGGTCAAATCAAGACTGGAGCTCCTTGCAGATCCGAACGTTTGTCTAAATACAATCAATTGTTGCGTATTGAAGAGGAGTTGGGATCCAACGCTAAATATGTCGGTGACAAGTTCAGAATGCCCTTTTAATGATCTAAAGGGTTGTTTCTTCATTGAAGAAAGTTCATTTCTATAGTCACAATAAATTATTTCATGGTTTTACAAGAAATTCACAGGACGAAAAAACAAAAATCTTAATTTATTGAATTATTTCTATATGTATTACACGCGTACTCTAAGTAAAACCTTATAAAGGAATATAATTGTAATATAATTTATTGTAATATTTTTTTTTTCATATTTAATTTATATTAAGGGTTGCCATTTAAATATATAAATTCCCCGTTGGTACTTCCATATTTCCTTTTATTCTCGTTGAGTATACAACATTAACATGGGTCGAATTTTTTTCTTGGCCACGAATAATATAGAAAGCAAGCACATGATTTAATGATAGGAGGGGGGGGGGGTGTACTATTTTAACTTCAGTAGACAATACATCTTCCAAGATATCTATATATTTATAGAATAACCAAAATACTATACTCTGTATAACTTGAATAGTCCAGGCTAGGTAAATGTGCGGATATATCAAGACTATTTGAATCATGCTTGTGATGAATTACAATTATGGATACTAGACTAGTGGGTATTGATTAATTATTCTTTATCCATCCCTAGTGTAAAAAGTGTGTAATACAACTATATACCTTCGTTTATTTACGAAATACTACTTAAAATAGGTGAACTATTATATTTCCCCCCACTTTTGCATATATTATTGGAATTCTAAAAACTAAAAATGTGCCAAACAAAAATACTCTTTGTGACATTAATATTTTAGACCTACACAACCAACTATTATATGCATTTCCAAGGGCAAGGCGAAGTTTTACAGAATCCTCTTTAATCTACATGGTTGGGATCCAGACTCCAATATCAATTAGAACAATTTAAACAATTTTTTTTTTATAAAAAAGATTTTTTTATTTATGAGACATTTTAAAATTAATCAATAGATCAAAATTTTCATACAAATATCATTTAATGTACGTGAAATTTTTAGACGAAGAAAACATTCTTCAATAATTATTATAATAGTTATCAAATGTTTCTTCTTGACTTGATGAATTATTCCATCTTATAGGTATATATATAAAATTATTTATCAACTTTCTCGACTTTGAATTATAAAATCTTCTAATGAAATTTTTCTAAAACAGAAAATATTTTTTTAAACAAATAAAATACTAAGTTCCTTTAAGTACTCGAAGAATAGGGGAAACTCACAGGAAATCCGTGAGGATCAAAAGCATTTGTTTATAAGGGGATATATAAATATATAATATATTAAAGAAAGACAATTACGAACTAATTAAATCGAGCAAGGAATGTATATGATGATTAAATTCAAAATTATCCACATCCTCTTCATTCGAACTGGAAGACGATGAAGTTACACTAAAGGGCTCTTCCATGGAATAATCATCTCCATGTTGTTGGGATTGTAATCTAAAAACATCCAAAGTCATTTGAGATAGCCATTTATCTTCGTTGGACTTCTCTTCTCCTTCTTCATCGTACAACTCATCCAGAGATATGGTTTGGACTGTTTTGAGCTTTTCCACGTCATATTTACGTATTTCCCTTATAAGTTTCAACATTTTGGACGGAGGGGGTGGATAATGATAAAACGGAGGAGGAATAGAGGCGGCAGCCATGGTTTCTACATATTGATCCTCTTCGAATGGATTACCGCTTGTTTGATTGAAAGGATTATCCGAAGCAAGTGTGGCCTCAAATGAATCAATGTACTTTTGTTGCTCATCAAAGGAACTAAATCGACTAGACAACGTAGAGGAGGAAGAATAGGATCCACCACTACTACATGAAGAAAGACTCGAATTAGTCGAACAGGTCCTTCGATGTTGTGGAATTGGAATCAGGGGTGGAAGTTCATGTCGGCATCGCATCGGATTATAATTTCGGGGATGTCCATTATATCCACCATTACTTCCTCCGCCATTTTGGCGCCTCATTCGATTATGATGTGGATGAGAGTTTTGGGGATAAAATCCTGAGCGATAGTTCCGATGTTGAGACATTGTTAGAGAAGAGAAAGACAACGACTAACACCAAGGCGTTTTCTTATCAATTATTCTATTTCTAGAAAGAAAATACTTCAAACTCAGTTAAAAATCCTGTTGAGTCCTCATCTTCCGGTCAATTCATGGTAGCTTGAATCTCGTTTTCAAAGTCCTTTTCTCTTCCATAATATTCCTTACCAGGATGTTTAGTTGTAACATGTCGGCGAAGTGCCGAGCTTTGAACTGTAGAATAGACACAAAATTTACATTTATGGGGCTTTTCACCAGTGTGGCGATATTTATGACGTCTCAGAGAGTTGTGATCCCCTGTTTTGTATGCACAAATGTCACATCTGAAATTAAAGAGCACTTACAATTATGAATCTTATAATGACCAATTTATTTGTACACTAACTCGTAGGGTTTTTCCCCAGTATGTTGCCTCATATGCATCTTGAGCATGGCCTTCCTTGAAGTAGAATGGTTGCAAACTTGACAAATATATGGTTTGAGTTTACTATGCACGGCTTGAACGTGCTTCTTTAGACACTTTGAATCCGAAAATAGTTTGTCACACAATTCACATTTTTTCTTGGCATACCAAGATGGGACAACATCTTTTTCTTTATCTAAATGGGTGACCATGTGATTTTTGAGTTGAGCCAGTTGTTTAAAAGACTTTTCACACTTTGAGCATAGAAAGGGTTTATCCTCTGAATGCGTTTGTGAATGTACTTCTAAATTCTTACTGTAAAAGGTTTTGTAATCACAGATGGAGCAGCATAGAAGGCCAATATCAATCCCATGTGTCTTCCAGAGATGAAGAGCACAATTACCCCATTTATCAAATATATCAGGACACTTGAAGCAACTGTAGGAGGAAGCACTTCCCTCCTCGAGCTCATTTGTATGACAAAGGAGATGCGTTTCGTAGTCCTTTTGACTAAATGTATAGGAACAATTGGGCTTCGTACATTTCTTCAAATTTTCCGACTCCACAAAAGTTCTTTGTACAAATTTGTGCTCCTAAATTCAAGAAAGACGTAGGTATTAGGAATAAAACAAACAAAAAAACCAAGAAAGCAACCTTTTGCATGTGAATCTTGCATTGTATTTTATTCGGAAAGGGTTTGGAGCAATGAGCGCAAAGGTACACAGAGGATTCTTCCTCTTCTTCAATGACGGCCTGGGGAGCACTCAGGCTCAAGAGTCCGTCAATCAACATTTTATCCTGAGGTGGAATGCTCCGAACATGGGTCTCCTTGAGATGCATTCGCAGCACTCCACGGGATCCTCCTACAAAGTCACACAACTTGCATTTGATGGCAACAATCTCCATGTAATCCTCCAAATATCCGTCCTCATCATCCTTATTCTCAATAATGGAAATATGAGTTCCCGAAGGGAGTTTCACCACAGAATCATCTTCAGAAATCATTACTCAGTAGTCATTTGTAGTAGCCGTCACTTAATTATTAGAATTATATAAATATTTTGTAAATTGTAGGCAGTGTTATTTTCAATTTAAAAACAAAGTATGAGAGAGCCATGACGTCATCATGTTATTCTAACTTTTTATAATTTTTATGCACGCGTAGAGGGGGCGACAAGGATTTTTACTCGGTCGTTTGGCTTAATTAGGGAGAAAGATAATAAATATTATTATATATTGAGAAGTTTAATTCAGCTCTTGTATTTGTTATACTATTTGATTAAGTAAATTGTTTAAAAATGGAGGAAAAAAAATCAACTTATTCAAATGATGGTTGTTTAGGGAAAATACTACTCAAGCATCCCAAAGTTACCAGCTGAATGCAATGGAACAATCTTTCATATACCGTATCACCTTTATCTGGGAGATATATTATTATAATTTATAGGCCCAGCCTCTATGTATTTCTTTCTCTAGCTGCAGGTCTAGGAAAATAATATAAGAGAAATGAAGAGATTAAATACGAGGTTTTGAGATAATGATTATAATTTTTTTTCCGAAAATATGAATATAGTCAACTTAAAACTAAAATTTTCCGATATTTCGGTATATTTTGGTCCTTTTTTATTTGTTTCAATCATATATCAATCAACATATGAATTATGCGACTCTAAATCCAATTGACTCAGTGTACAAATACACTCGACTCTATCGACTTTATGAATTACTCATATTAGTAGCAAAAAATCAACCGGAAAATAATATTTTATATTAATTAATTATTTCAATGAAACTTACTACATAGTGATCGTTTACAAACACGAATTGAAGTTGATACTTCCTTTTTGAAAGACAAATTTATGAGTTTAAATAATTAGTTACATAATTTTTGAATATTTATGTTTGAAAACCCTTTAACATCAATTTACTTTGATTTTACATTATATACATTGAGTCAAGCTATCATTTTTTTGCTCCAGGACCAATTTTTGGAATTTTAAATATTCTCCTAAAATGGAAGAGTTGATAAAAATACCACGTGATGTTGAGATAAAATTACGACTAGCTCATAGAGAATATATAGAGTGACGAAGTTTAAGTTGATGGTGCTGCAGTAGGGGATTATGAGCCAGCTGTTGTCGGGGGCAAAGTTATGTTATGAATTGTATCTTGTTAGCTATTAATACTTTTCGCTTATTAGTTATCAGTAACAACTAAAATGTTTAAATATCGCATGGATGGTTAATGCCATACTTATGTAATTTTGTCAGATGATAGATATTCTGTTTGAATAATTTACATTTCAAACAAGCGCTAAAAGTATCGTTTTGATAATGAATACGGTTATTCGAGAATTGATTAATATATACTTAATGTTATTTATTTTTGTATTTAAAATAAACGTAGAATATAAAAAAAAATAATTAATAGAAGTTGTAGCACATACTTAAAACTACAATTTAAAATAAACAAAAATATTTTAATCCAGTCCTAGACAAAAATTTATGATTTGTTTGAATGAAAAAAGATGCCATTATTATGTCCATAGAAGTAAAGGATTAAATATCGCATAGATGGTTAATGCTAGCTTGATAAAATTTCGTCAAATGATAGACGAAATATTTTGGTTTAGTAATTTATGCTTAAAAATAAAATATTTAAAAAAAAAAGTGATCTTTATACTCCCACCGATTAATAGTAAAAAAAAAAAATTGAAACACCGTGGATAAACAAAATGCATAAAGTGATCGCCAATCACTTCATTTTTAATTATTTATTAATGTGTAAAAATAGAAAAATGATTGAAGAATAAAATTGATTAATCTAATTCAATTTTTCGTGTCATATGTAAATTGATAGCAGCTGATATTATGGCTTAGGAATTATTCTCAGGATCAACCAAATCTTAATTCATAGATGTTATACAATATTATAAAATCCATATTCCATATAAAAACACAAGTTTTAATTTACTTTGAACAATCTTGTGTACCCATAAAAGACGGAGAGTAAACATGAAGATTTGTTGCAGAGTTATTGTAGGTCCTTGTTGGACTCAGAGTAGAATTGAGGATCAACTTAAAAGAGCGAATTCAAATCCACCATAATCAACGTTTAAGAACACTGATAGGAGAAAAAAACAGAAACATCGAAACCTAACAACAAAATACACCGAATATTTTTGTGTCATCGAGGTAGGCAGTAGGTCAAAACGTCAACAGACAAAACATCGAATGGACAAAACGTTGACCGTACAAAATGTCGACCTGGCAGAATGTCAACCCGAAAATATTACATTTCAAAATGTGAAAAACAGTTTCTACGATATTTCAATCCAGACATTTCCCACCCAAGATATTTACCCCACCACTATAGGTATAAACTATCTATAACCACCTATATAAACTAACAGTAAGGAACCCTCACAGTCCCCCATTAATACCTTGAAATTTGGACCCATTTGGGGGACCACCGGGCCCCATAATGAGATGAAATCCACTGCTGTTAATTAAATTACTTTATGGGCCCCTCTCAACTCCTCAATTTAGTCCACGAAAATTAATAGTTATAACGTTGATACAAATTAAATATTGTATTATTCTCTTATAAGTATAAAATAGACATCCCCCCCCCCCCATCTGCATAACTAACAGTAATGGCCCATCAACACACACCCATTTATACTCCGAAGGTCGGGATGTTTTCATGTATCGCCGGGTCCCAAAAAGGGAGGAAACTCAGCACGGTCAGATAAGTTACTTTCAAAGGACACTTCCAATAACTCAATTTTTTAT
The DNA here is from genome assembly GCF_016086655.4 of Lepeophtheirus salmonis. Lineage (NCBI taxonomy): Eukaryota > Metazoa > Arthropoda > Copepoda > Siphonostomatoida > Caligidae > Lepeophtheirus > Lepeophtheirus salmonis. Next base: position 65,761,086 of record NC_052135.2, read on the forward strand.
CTAGGAAGTTGGGGCAGCTTTCGTGTACCGCCGGTTCCCAAAACCAGATGAAATCCGAAACAGCCTCAAATATATGGGGTCCTTTGGGGTGTAAATACAAGTAGTGGCGGTTGGTTTCATTCCATTTTGGGGCCAGGCCGTACCCGAAAATAGTCCAAGCATTTGGGGGTAGTAAGGGGCTCTTAGTGGTTGCTTAAATAGTGGCGGTAGGTTACATCCTATTTTGGGACCAGGGTGTATCCGAAAATAGTATCAACATTTAGTTTATATAATGGGTTTTTGAGGGACCCTTACTGGTAGTGGGGGTGTGTTTCAGGCGGGAAATGTGTGAAATGGATATATCACAACACCATTTGGAGGAGCCCCTTATTTTATAATATACAACCGACGTTCTGTCCGTCGAATTTTTGTCCATTTAACGTTTGGTCGGTCAATGTTCTGTCGGTTGACGTTTTGAAGGTCGACGTTTTGTCCACGCACTTCGAGGTAACGCTGTGCTATTGGTATGTTTTTTATTTTTTATTACTACAACAGCTTAAAATATCGGGGCCATCTTAAAGGTTGAATCTTTAGGTTAGTTCATGTTCTTTTTAGAAATCAAAATATGGGTACTGTACTGCGCTAAAAACCAAAGTTCACGTTAGCACCAATTGTTTACATATAGTGAATATTAAATAAATGAATATTGAACCGGTGGATATTTTATCTCATATCATGCCAGACTCTTGTCCAATGTCCATGTGTGAAATTAATTTAAATAAAGTCTCAAGTGAGGTCTAAAATATAAAATATTGTGTAGTTAAATGTCGTTCCATGTATATGAAGCTGTTATTCCTTAATCAAATACAATTATTAATATAGATAAAAAATTTATTAATTTAATACAAACAATGTGCCCACAGGGTGGGCTTAAAGGGAGTAAGTCCCCTCCTCTCTATCAAAAATCTTGCGGAAGGCTCTGAATAGGTATTTATATTAATTAACTATATTATACAATAAATAAGCATTAAAGTCAATTGATTAGATTATTTCTTTTATTCCTCAACATCAATGATCAAACTCCAAAGCTGATATTCTCACGACGATCAAATATTTTAAAAAATGGTTCAGTGTTCCCTTCTGCGTAACCCATGTCATCCTCAAAAAGACAATAAGTTTGAGTTAAACCCATTGGTGTAAGATTAAGGATCTTGTAGGGCTCTGTATGGAAACCCCCGACTTCCTGAAGTAATGTATTCGTTGCTTCACTTAAATGAATCATCAAAGCTGAAAGATTAAAAACAATATATGGAGGTATATTAAGTAGTTATACAGTATGTAAGTTAAATACATCGCTATTAATAAAAGAGTGAGAAAAACTTAAGCAATATCCTTATGGCAAAGTTGAAACGAAAAAATTATTATAAATCAAAGATGGTATGATGTAATAACCTTTTATAGTCTAGTACTCGGATTAATTAGGCGTCGATCATCAGACAAACCTTGCTGTTATAGTATAGAAGATAATCCCCTTTTCTTTTAATTTTTAATGACGTGATGAGCCTGATGTACTTTAGTCTCTAGAGCGCTCCCTTGTAGAGCTTTAGCTACACATCTTCGTTACTAAGCCCCATCTAGAGTTACAATCATAGATTAAAATAATAGTATAATGAAATTTTTATAGTCCTACCACACGTCGTTACCTTGATTGTGTCAGGCAACCTTTCATCAAAAAATAAACATAAAAAAGCCAAAAATCATTATGTACTTAGCCAAAATAAGTAAATCATACCAATTGCCATTTATCTCTTATATACTTGCAGACTATCACTGTCATGTTATTTCTTCACCCTTTTTAAAATGAATTAATATTATTAAAATCTACATAGTATTTTATTCGATACTGTAGAAATAGCCAAAAATTTCTTAATAGAGTTAATAAAATGGCCAATATATATGACGATTTATCAACAAGAAATTGTATTCCTGTTCTTTTGGAAACGGAATATGAGTATAGAATAACTTATTACTTTTTTATTTATCAAAAAAAAAGAATAATGAAATAGCCATGACGTATCAAGGGAGAAGAGAAAATTGACGACTGAATACATATATTTTTTTTTTGTTGTTTTTCTCAAAAAACATATTGTACGTATAAATAATAAAGTGTAACCACGAATTTGTTTTCTCATGAATGACTGCAAGTAACGTTGAGGATTTATTACAATAAGTCCTTGTTGGACTCGGAGTATAATTGAGGATCGACATCGGTGTAATTCTTTCTTATATCATGCCTGGATACGGAGTGGGATTTGTGTTTATTTCCTTCATCTCATAGCTGCTCACAGGTAATTTAATGCAACAGCAACAGCTAAGCTGCTCTCTTCTAACAAATTCTACTAATTACCAGGGTAACCACCCTAATTTTCGGTTTCTTTTTTTTAACATACTGGTGGATAGTCAGGTTAAAAGAAATACAAGGTTAGAACAGCATGTAATCGGGCTTGCTAGAATTTCAATTTGATGTATCACACCGACTGCTGGGCAAGAGATAATTTTGACGGAAGCAGTCATAGTCTTTGACGTCACTATTTCTAGAATTTTGAATTTGATATATCAAACCGACGGCAGGGCAAGAGCGAAACACGCAACCACTCATATACTATGACGTCAATATTAAAAAGCATGGTGTCAGTCAAACATCAGTCGTACATGCGTTTTGGTATTACCTTGTATTTCTATTAACCTAGGGTAGATAGTATTTTTTTCCTCTATGGTCACATCCATTATTTTTATATGTAATTATTTTTTCTTTTTTTTATATGACGCGCTGACCAATACGCTTCTCGTTAAAAAATGAGTTCTCACCAAGACAATTATATATATAGACAGACAAACTTTTCTTTTTGAATATGGAGTTGTTGTTGTTTTTTAGTAATCCTTGTTTTATGGACTTGTAGTTGTAAAATCATTCAACATAAATCATATATCTATATATTAAATGTGAATGTATCTATATTCTATGTCCTTCAATCACAGCCGAACCAATGAGTTGGTTTTTCTGAAATTTTTCATGTAGATTCTGCAAGTACCAGAAACAGTTCTGGTAACTTTTTTTTGGCCTTCGGGATCATGGGGGCCTTTGAATATAATTTTTTACACTTTACCATTACAAACCTTTTAACCTGCTTCAGAGACCAGTAGCCAACAACCTGTGGATGGGGGGTGGTATTCTAGCTTATTAAAAGGGGGTCTGGTTCTTAGAAATGTGGGCTGGTGCAGTTTAAACTACCTTGAGGTTTAGTACTTCACTTGTACAAGCCAGAGTGTATTTTGGGATATGAAGAAGGTTCCTTGATATTTAGAGAAGGGGAGGCAGATAAATTTAACTTGCCTCGAACCCAGATATTCACTTGCATAGCCCGTTTGCTGAGGTGAATTACAGAATATTAAGATATCAAAAAAAAAAAAAAATCGAAAATCCATAGCTTATTTACAAAAAATTTCAAAAATTCACAACTATTTTATTTTACTGTAGAACTATATTATACTTTTTTGGATTTTTAAAAAAAAATCCATAGCTATTCAAACAAAATTAAATTTTTTGGAAAAAAAAGAAGAATTAAATTTGTTGGATATTTTGTTTGGTGGGGGGGGGGCTACAGCCCCCTGCGGACGCCAATGCAGTTAGTCAATCCTTTCTAACTAAATAATTGTTATTCTATCATTGTTGGGAATTGTTCACAGCTTAACAAAAGCAGTAACATCCACAGCTGACAACAATTACACTGTTTATTTTTGTATTAGTGAGGTAACGATGTCTCAGAACTAATTCATATTACATATTATATTAACAGTTAACACTATTTCAGAAAGTAAAAATAATTAAAAGCATTTCACCTCCAGTGTTGTGAATCAAACTATAAACTATTTTGATTGTATCTCCAAAGAGTCTATATCTTGGAAGTCGATTCGGCCTTTGTATAATTCCACCAATGACGTGTCCCGTATGTATGCCAATCCTGAGTTTCAATCGATACTAAAAACATATGATATTTCTGTTTAATTAACATTGATGGTAGGTACTGGATGTCATAAAAATTGATTCAATATGGAAATAATATAGGTATATACAGGTTATTATCAAATTGAAAATAATTAGCCAATTTATTTTTCCTGTCGATATATCAGTCGGCCTTAAAGTTTTGATCAAATTGATTAAGTGAATAATCCTCACCTTTGGCTTATTTGGTGTAATAAAATGGGTTGATTGCCCCAGGAGCTCCAGTGCTACTTTGGCAATTTCTGCTGCATGACTAAGTACTTTATCATTATCTTCTATTCCCCCAGCTACCAAGCAGGAATCATCCATGTAATCTACTTTGTGAACTTTATATTTCTCTATGCAATCCTCATAAAGCTTATAAATTGAGTTGAGGAAAATGACTATCTGTTATAGGAGAAATAAATTCATTTAATTTCAGTTTCAATTTTAATCAAATAACCCAACCTCAATTGGACCAAATTCCTTAATTTGAACTTGAAAATCCTCGACATCTGCTTTTAAAATTGAGAGAGATTCATACTGGTCTGACAATAATACTTTGTTCCTGGTCTTTAAAAAGCCATATTTCTTTGGCAATAACTGTAATATTAAATGGGGCATTAAGACTTCAAATAAAGGAAGAAATATCTTCAAGATTCAAATTGAGCTACTGATTTGATGTTAATTATGGCCTATGTATATATAAACTATTAACCTGTATAAGAATACGATTCACTTTTTTCTTTCAAATTTGATCTCATCCGCTTTATATGATATAGTCGTTGAAAATCTCTTTATAGTTACTGTTGCATTCCGAACTAGAAATATAATTATAGGACTTATGATCAAGACAGATATTAATATCATAATTCCAAAAGCCTGTTGCCGATTTGCTGCCTTCAATTCTTCAACCACTATTGCTTCTATTCGAAGTCGCAGATCTCTTATGGCATCTCGCAATGCCTCTGTATATCCAAAAGTTGCTTGATAAAATTTAAGTGCTTCTCCCGTACTGGCTTGTCTCGGTATTTGAGCCAGTACCGCTTTTCGACTCTTTTGTAATGCTGAGTAATGAACACCTTTAGACTTAATTTTTTGGTATAAATCCTTCATGAAAGGTACGTAGTTCTGTGATTGTTCTAGATACTCATCTCCCAATGTGATATGTCGTATGTACTGAATGTAGTTGTCATAGGTAATCTTACCCTGACCGTAATAACGTATGCCATAAGCTACGGCAATTCCCAGATTCTCAATGCACCTTCATAGTAGACATTTTATAGGTTTTTAGAAATATCTAAATATTTTTAGTTGTACCTCACCTCAACAAATTTACATAAGCAATGAGATACTTCCAAACAGTACTACTATTTGTCGTTTTTATTCCTGTAGACAAATGATTGAGGAAAACAGAATTTACGGAATTGTACCAATTTAAAATGGAATTAATGTCTTCTTCATCTTGGCTGATACGTTGTCGAAAATCTCCGTGTCGTATCTGAAATCGTAGTTTTGATTTGAACATTTCCTTTTCCTTCGATTCCTATTGTAATAGGGTGTTAAAATTCCATCCAGTTATTTAACGAACTATAATTTGCTAATACTAGTTGAGAAATTAATTATTCACTCTACCTTTATATCTGGCCAAGGTGTACGCTCCAAAGCGCCATCCGTTATTTTAAAGCGCTCGGAGAGATTTAACCCAAGGGACTGTTTTCCATATGTAAATATATAAAAGGCAACTTCCGATCTCTCTCTTTGCATATTAGATATGAACTTCTCTAGGTGTGTGGCTCCATTTACTTTATTTCGACTTTCTTCTACGTCTTGTTGATAGATCAGGAGATCATTTAGCGTCGTTGCATTTTGAATAATAAGGGCAGCAATGGGCAAAAAAGGTAGAAGTATCATGATTATAGAATATACTTGCTGACCTATTTTTGTTTTCGGATTCACTTTACAAAATCCAGCATTCAGAACATTGTCCTGGCATTGATTCTTATTGTTAGTGTTCTAAATGGAAAAGGATTGTATAAAGGTTGTATTTACCAAGGTTAATAGAAATACAAGGTTATACCATAACGCGTGTACGACTGATGTTTGACTTCCACCACAATTTTAATATTGTCGTCATAGTAGATGTGTGGTTGTGTGTTTTAACAAAATCTGTTTTTCTTGCGCAGCAGTCGGTACGATACATTAAATGGAAAAATTCTAGCAATAGTGACGTCATATACTATGAGTGGTTATTTTGTTTTGTCAAAATCTGCTTGTTTTGCCCAGCAGTCGGTACAATACAACAGAATGAAAATTCTAATAAGCCTGATTGATTACATGATGGTCTAACCTTGTATTTTATTAACCTTGGTATGTACAAAAAAAAAAAAAAAGTGGGGGTGTCTTTGGGGTGTAGGTAAGGTCGAAGATGGAATTGAAACTTACGTTAGCAATCTCCTTTGTAGTTTCCTCCTCGTTCTTCCAGAGTTTCATTTCTATGTCTATATTAATTACTGTGATCGTAAGTTCTACTTTGGTCAGACTTCTCACATATAAGTAATAACTGAATCCGAATACTCCAACTCTTTGAGTGGGGATTTTTTTATTTAAGAAGATTATTTAGATAAGAGGCTTAATTTATTGTCTATTACTTCTTATTTCCCTTAAATACATACATTCAATTAATTATAGATGTTACCGTTATCAATTGAACCAATAATACGAAAGTTCTCTCATGATCAAATAAAAGATTGTACCTAATGTTTTATAATATTCAAATACATTTAATAGTAATTTGTACGAATACATATAACTCATATTTCCTCCAGGAGTGGAGGTCAACTTTATGGATGTGATATTGAGATATTATGTACTTGTATGTATGTAGACATCCATGGTATATCTACCTGAGCGGCAAATTCAAATTTAATCCTCCTCAATCTGATTCTTTGTTTATTAGCACATTTCCTTCTTCAAATAATATTTTCTTTGTAGGAGTACGAGGAGAAGTCGGGAGCAAGGCATATGGCACTACTGAATTAAGACCCTTCTCAGTGAGTTGGAGGAGCATAGTTTTGCAAAAAAAAATATACCATCAAAATGACACTCCAAACTCAAAAGCTGTGACATGTGGGCTTCAGAATCTGTTGAGAATAAAATATTCCAGATAAGGGACCATACATGTTAACTTTGCAATGTCTAAATATGGTTAAAAAAATAATTTTAAACCATTTACAAAAGGACTTTTCCAATTTGTTGAAGCTTCGGGTCGCCATATGATTATATATGTTTTTGCATATTATGATCTTATCTTGTAGATATCACTCTCAGCTCTCAGAATTAATATAAAAACCCCCATTTAGTATCATTCTCACAAACTCAGATATTTGGGTCGAAAAACTATCTCTCGCACTTTTATGCTGAGTGCTCAATATTATTTTCGTTTGTATTATACTTATTATTTAAGACATAAATAGGAAAACTTTTTGCAAAACAGACACGTTCAGCAAAGTTTCCGTTCGGCAAAATTGCATTCGGCGAAGTGGATTTGGAAAAAAAGGTTTTTGACAAAGTGTACTAGAGCCCCTTCTATATTATGCCTCATTTTAAGCGAATTTATATTATCTATATTAATAAAGCAAATTTTATCATTGTGAATGCATATTTGAATAAAATAAGGCATTTTTGATCTAAGAAATAACAATGTAGTCATATGAATAAAATCTCAATGGCGTTTGGCATGTAGCATCAAGCATGTATACAAGGTGTATTGTATATCGTGCTACCTGATGTATATCATATAATATACAGCATAAAGAAAAAAAAGCGTATAATATAATATTGTTCGCTGACGTATAGTATATCCTAATTTATATACATTTAGAGTAGATGTTAAGAGACGGATGAAATATGAAACACTGGTATGTAAAAATGAATGAACTCTCTTGGGTGTTTAGATCAACTCTTATTAAAAAGAACAAAAAATGAAGTTGTTTATATAAAATTTAAAAAAAGAAAATAATTTTGCTTTAATTGAAGTCAACCAAGGAACCAAAGTACACCTTGGCTCCTCAAATAATATTAAGAAAAGTTTCTTTAACTGTGATTATAATTTCTTTATTCTTGAGAAGAGAACATCTAAGTATTGAGTAACTACTTATGAGTGTGCTCATGAAAAAATGGAGAGTAACGCCGATGATTTGATGCAAAGTTATTTTTATATTATTAAAGCACAATTTGTAGGTTCTTCAACGTAATCAAAAATTAAGAAAGTGTTGCCTATGGGATACACTGACAAGGTATGTAAAAGTGAAAATAAACAAATACACTAGTCGTCATAATAAACATAGGTACGTGCACTAAATAAATTTATAATTTTTTTCTAAATTTGGATATTTTGAAAACTTTTCGAGAAATTAAAGCCATAAAAAGGTGATAATGATTTATGACAAATAAACAAATATAAATGACTAAAAAAACAAAAAAAAAACTGGGAAAACAACATTAATAGAAAATATTTTATACTTATCTTTAATATACTAGAAATATTAATGATGAAACATTCAACTTTGAAATTTTTCTTTCATCAGTAGCACAATCTTTCTTCTCAAAGTTTTTCCCATGAGTTAGAAATATAGTACTATCAATTTAAGTTTATTTTTAAAAATCAGCTGCTTCGTATGTTGTGATTTTGGAGTATAGAATATGAAGTGTTTCTACTCTAGGAATGATAATATTCTATATTTCAAAAAAACCCTAGATTTTTTAAAGTATTTCCCTCATAATATCACATTAATTATAGTGCTCAAAGGTAAGCGCAAACTATAAATTTCATGCTAGAGGGATATGTCACCACAACAGTAATTTGGCTATGAATGATCAAAAAAAAAATAACACGCAACAACAGTTTCTTCTTTTCTAATATCACAACAGTTATTTTTCCATACTTTTTGCTCAGCTCTACACGCATAACTTTAAGAACTGTAAGAAAGGTTTAGAAAATTAAAACTAAAATTTCCGATATTTGGGTATATTTTGGACCTTTTTAAAATATTTTCATCATATTTTCAATGAGTCCTAATAATATCTAGAGGAGCACAAGCTCCAATCACGCAATCTGTTGTGGTGAAAAACATCATTAATGGTGATAAATTCCAATTGATAAACTATATGAGTTTTTGTTCAATAATGAGATTAATATTAGTCTTAGTTTTATCTTAACATCACGTGGTATTTTAAGCAACTCTTTCATTTTGGCATAATATTTGAAATCCTAAAAAAATATTTTGAGGAAAACATGATGTGTTGACTTAATGATTTTTTAAATTAAATTAAATTAGTAATTTAAAGTGATTAATTTGCCCTTCAAAAGTTAATTTAAACTTGAGATCGTGTTTTTACTAGATTAAGTAGTAAATTTCATTCATATAATATCCTTTATTGATCGTTGAATAATAATGCAAGTAATTCATTAATATTTTTATGTATTTATATCTATGTTTGTTGGAGAACAGAAAGAGATAAAAAACTTCATACAGACTGTATCGGTTGCTCATATTCCCTATTTATGAGTTTAAAAGGATCAAAATAATGTAATTTTAAGTAATAAATTTAATTGAGCTGGGAATTAGTAAAGTCTCATGTATTTATAGTCGGAGTTGTATGGATTTGGAATTAGAATACATATTATTCAAATGATAGGAAATATTCCCCCAATAATGTTGCATTAATAATGTAATTAATTTATTGGGATAAACAAGATTTTATATTCGGTGCCGAAATAGAGCCAATTGGAAACATCAAGCAGACTGTATCAATTGCCTTTATCTCCATTCATGTGATTAAAAGGGTCAAAATAATGTAACTAAGTACATCTAATTCCCATTAAAGTAATAATTATGGGTGATGAGTGAGTCGGGAGTCAGCAAAGTCACATGCAATTACTCAGGGAGTAGGTTTGGAACACAAAAATATGTATATTTATCTATAATTTGGAGTCGTAAAATTTAAAATAGATTTAGATTCAGACCTTGAATCTCTAAATTTTAAATCCAACCTCATGAAACTATTTGAATCATACTTAATAAATAAATTATCAGTCCCTGAAATAATAAATCAACATAAGCATTTGATTTAAACTACAAACATCTAAGAATCAATTATACTTAATTTATAGTTTGGAATAATATTTTGTGATCTTGGTTCTGCAATCCAAATATATGAATTACGTGATTTCAAATCCATTTGATTCATTGTACAAATACACTTGACTCTATTTACTTTATGAATAAATCACATCAGTATCAAAGATCAACCGAAGAATAATATTTCATATTAATTTATTATTTGAATGAAACTTACTACATAATGATCTTGTACAAACACGAACTGAAGTTCATTCTTTATATTGGAAGGACAAATTCATCATTTTAAGTAATTAATTTAATAATTTTTGGAACATTTACGTTAATAACCCCTTTAACATAAATTTACTTTGATGTTGAATAGTAGTCAAACTATCATTTTTTGCTCATGAACACATTTTTGGAATTTCAAATATTTTCTTGGAATAGTTGCTTAACATACACCGTGATATTGATATAAAATTACAAATACGGCAAATATTACAATCTTAGAATTGTATTAAATTTATATGTGTTTACCAAGTGGAATTTCTCATAAGCAAGATGCTTTTCACTACCAACAGGTTGCGTGATTTTAGCTTGTGCTCCTCCAGATAGTATTAGACTCATGGAGATAAAATACAACATAATGTAATGTGAAAACGTAGTTGAAGTTGTCAAAAAATAAGACATAGTTGACCAAAACATTCAAAATGTAATAGTTCGGTACGTTAAAACATAAAGGGCGCTTCAAGTACCGTTAATCATTTAAATATTTATTGTGATAATTATAATTTATTAGCATAATTATATAAACTTAGAAATGTCAATATGTTAATAGAGTATTTTTGAACATATTATTTATGAAGGATATTAATATTTATTTCAATTTTTAAATTTAAATATAATTTTATTTAGCCTTTCAAAATAATAATAATGGATTTGGGAGATTATACTGACTCTAATTCAATTCAAGAATAAATGATTATTGATTCTTAAATCAATCTTAAATCTTTATTTTCCCAAACTATTATATAGTTGAAAATTCAAAAACCATCGGAACAACTTATTTTTATTTTTATCAACAGAAACTCTCTCTGCAAACGAAGAAGAAGAAAAGAATATATATAATATTACGAATTCTTTGTGTTGGATCGTTCCTAGGTCTGATTGCCTAACTAGTCTCCCCCTCCATCTTTCAGTCTTTTTTTATCAGTCTGAGGATTTTTACAATTCAACAGTCCTAAGGACCGATACTCCGGTGGTTCAGACTTACTGTCCCAGCTATCTTTATAGCTATTCTTTACTTCTAGCTAAGGATGAATAATATAAAAACGAAGAAAATAATAATAGCTAGAACGTATAATATTAAGTTCTAGCCACATACCTCCTACTTTAAACTTAAGGTATTTTGTCTCTTGAAAGAGGTAATGTTGAACAGCAAGAGTGACATAGTAATAGTTAGTACCTGCGTCATTTTATCTGTTGTAGTTACCATAAAAGACCGATAAGGACCAGTCCTAGAACTAACAAATTTTATTAGGGCCGAACTCATAGGACTACAGGCTTGTAAGTTCTTTAGCCCGATCTAATACTACAAATTATACAATCAATCTACACGACTATCTTTTTTATCTACTCTTAACATCGACTGTCAAAAAAAAAAAAAAAAAAGATGAAAAATATGGTAGCTAGCCTTCTGTATTTTTTTGTTGCCAACTATTAATTACTATTTAGAAAATATTTATGATAATTTATTTCATTGACAGAGTACGAAATGCCACAAAACATAAAAAGAGGGCTCTTAAAATGTATAAATTATTATAAAATCCAAATCCTAAGTTATACGGACTGTTTAACACCCGGGAAAAACTTGTCTACAAATGTATGGCGCTAGTATCGTGGCAAAACCTCATAAAATTTGAAACGATACTGAAACTTAGTGAAAACATAATGTATTGTGAAAAATTTAAGCTCAATGTAAAGTTTATATTATAAGAAAATGATGCTTGCTCAGGGGAGTCCGCAGGGGGTTGGGGGTAGGAGGGGCTTTAGCCCCCAAATCAAGGAATTTTGAAATATTATTGAGATGGAAGAAAAAATAATAATTTTAAATTTTTAAAAATCCAATTAAAAAAAAAAATCCTGAAAATTTTTGCAATGAAATATTCAAAATTGATTTAAAAAATATATTGAATTACTTGGAATCTTGATAAAATGATTGTTAAAATTATTTTTTCCTCTCCTTATAAAAAGAAAAAATGAGTTGACTATGAAATTGATGAACCAGATTATGAGTTATGACAAATTATAAGAAACAAACTTATATAAATTTAATTTATTATTTCAGAAATTTCTTTAGTCTGTATTGAAAGATTGATAACTACAAAAGTGCTGGAAGAATTAAAGTGAAGTAAATAGTTTCCAATTTCTTCAATACAGTTTGAAGATACTGTTCCTCAAATTGAAAAATATATTGTTAAGAATCAATTCGGCAGTAGAGATAAAAATTTGCAATTTTGCACTACAAAGTATCATAGTTATTACTTATTAATTATCATAGATTTTACTTTTTAAGGTGTTTATTTTCAATATAAGGTAAATAAATTTCAAACTTATTGAACTTTGTAAAAAAATGGTTCACTGCAATGAGTTTTCCTTTTTGTTGAAAATCTAGATCATGCCAAGTTATAGCAGTCCACTGAAACTTAAGGTATTTTGTCTGAAAAACACTGGTATTTTTATATATATTTAACAGTATTTACCAACTAGGTCAGGGGTCGGGAAGCCATGGCTTGAAAGGCAGATGTAGCTTTTTTGATGACTGCATCTGACTCGCTTACAAATTTGTAATAAAAAAAATGATAACGTTAAAAATATTGTTGATTGCTGCTATCCTCAGTGTGGCACAACGTTATCAGGGGGCTGTACCCCGAAATCATTGAATTTTTGTGTTGTATTAAAAAAATTATTTGTGAGGAAGAAAAAATTTAACCCAAAAATTGAGAGAAAATTTTAAGGCAATATGTGTTGTTCATGGCTCCATCAGTCAAAAAGGTTCCCGACCCCTGTACTAGGTATATTAACGAATGAAATCCATATTTAAATTTATATCTTGTAAATTTTTCTCCTGATTTCATTGATGCCTATATTTATGGATAGTGACAAAGTAATTTTCATTTTTGACTTTCTCTTAGTAATTATAATTAGAGATCCTATGAAGAATTACAAATTGATTGAATAGAGGGCACATATTCTTGTACATCAATCGGCCAGTATAGGAACTGGTTTGCTGATGCACGCACTAGTATCCCTACAAAACTCAATAAGATTTGAAACGATAATTATGACTGAAAATATTATGAAATGTAAAAGAACATGCTCAAGGCAAAGTTGATAGCACAAGAATATGATGCCTCGTAGTATGGTGAATGTTTCAAAAGAAATTTTACTCCCTCTTAGTGTTTGAAATTACTAAGTGAACTGAGCATTCTTGTACGTCAAACAGTTCCTATTTCTAATTTGAATTGACGATATGTAGAGTCAACTTATGAAAACAGTTGTAAGGAATATACTTTGTTATATCTTTGTTTATTTCAAAAAGTGAGTCGTGCTGTGTGCTTTATCCTTTATTTTGAAAAAAATTTACATATTTTGTACAAATATCCTATTTTACTATGAAAGGGTGTATTTAGTTAAAAGTTAGGCTGCTATTTATATTTCTGGCCTAATAATGAAAAAACAAAAACAAATGGTTACTAATGAAATTGCCTTTATTGCTTTTCAAAATATCTCCATGAAGATCAATACACAATTTTTACAAGCGTTTCAATCTGTTTTCGAAGCATTTTTTCTATTTTGATTGAGGTAGCTCCAAGACATAGGTTTTGAATGCATCAGTTGCTTCTTCCGGTGCTAGTCACTGAGCATGTAATTTATTCTTGATGTATATGAATAGAAAAAGTTTTGGGGCTAAATCAGGGCTGTACAATTATTTGATACCAGACACCAAATTTGAGTCCAATCCGTTTCCTTGTTAAAATTTGTCGTTGAATGACGCTGTGATTTGAATGAATATGAATCGTTATATTATGCGTTAAAATCATATTGAAGAATTACTGGCTTTAAAATTTATACGATTTATGCTTTATAAATGATGCCCAACAAAACATCAAAATTTTTCTGATAATGGAACTTTACTATAACAACAATCTTGAAGATTCCAAGACCCTGCAACTTTATATACTCTATATATAAAGTTGCATAATTATACTGGTAATACAAACGTATAATATAATTCTTCATCACTAAATATTTAAGTTTTTGCTGTGGATCAGATTCCGTAACAAAATTCCAAAAAGCAGGATCCGTGAGTTCTAAAAAAACAAGCTGCACACTATTAGTGGTAATGAATGATAAATTGAAAGAAATGAGAATAGATGATATATTCTGGCTAAGACTGGCTTAAAATATATTATTTTTTCTTAAAGTATAAAATGAAATATTTAAATTTAACAGTATTTATAATTATTTACTAACAGGATCCCATAATTTGAAGAAATGGTATCCCTAAATCTCGCTTGATGAGAATTTCCTTGAAAAAGAGAAACTCTAGTTGAAAACACAGAACCTTCCTTTCCTTTCCCTTAGGAACTGTCCTTAAGACCATTGGTCCCTTCTGACTGTCGGTAGAACTGATTAAAAAAATACTAAATTCAGTTGAGGGACGTCCTCAAGGGACAAACTTTATAAATTTTAGGACTGAACTGGACCGCACCAAGACTGAACCGGATCGAACTGCAGCCTTCCGTCCTAAATAAGGACCGACACAACACTACTCAGGAATACAATAATTACTTCGTCTGTATAGTTTTAATTGTAATGGAAGTGATTTCTCAGAGCTCTTTGAAATGATACTATAAACATAAATATGTGCTCCTAATTAGGCTTCGGAGTTTCATTTATTTTGTAGTATATAATATTTGAGTGTTAAAATATTATGTGCTTTTCAATTATTCTAATGTCAATTACTCATTCAATTTGATGTAATTGTCTTATTTATGAGTCACAAGTACTCAATTCAATTTCAATACCTACAACTTATAGCCTAATCATTTGGGTTCTACACATTGCTACGTTTCTTGGATATTTACTATTTCTTAGTCCATCATGTTTTCACCTTGCAATGTAATCTGTGTACACGTGCTACTTGTATAGTGCGTTTTACGTGACGTCAGCATTGCTGATGTCGGCCTTTTTGGGTGCCTTAACAACCCCAATTTTTTTTTTTTTGAAAACCCTTTTTTCATTAATTTTAAGGACAAACTTGAACTATAAGATGTCAAAATGGGACCAACAAATAAGAGGACTTAAACGTTACTGTGTATCAAAAGTGTATCCCTTTATTGTCTGGTTTTATCATACAGGTAGTTGCATAAATACGCGGACTATTTGTGGCAAATAATTAAATGTGTAATAAAATTCGTATGACGTATTTTTTTGAAAATTATATAATAGAGAATTTATACAAGTATTAAATTTAATATAATTACTGAACATAACCGCCATCAGCTACTATGACACCCTCCAAGCGCCCGCGGAAGGCCTTGCACACATTGATGATGTAATGGTCTTTCATGGCTGCCCATTACTCATTGACGCTGGCCTTCAATGAGTCCAAATTCGGGGGCGGGTAGCACAGGCCTTCTTCTCAATTTGCCACCACACACTGTAGTCAAGGGGATTCAAATCAGGTGATTGAGGAGGCCAAATGTTTTTGTTCCAAAATTGAAAACTGGATCAACAGTGAAATTCTTTTCATCTGAAAAAATGATGATTCGACTAGCCGGGACATGCTTGATATCATTCAGCATGACTTTGCAACGTTCTAGGCGCTTATCACGTTGAAGTTGAGATAATAAAGGCCTCTAAAGCATCCTTAGAGATCGGCCACCAACTTCGTATACAGCCCTGGAAATGGTGGCCTTATGAACATTCATGTCTTCAGCCACCTTTGTCATAGAAGTCTTTGGGTTGGCCGTGAAGGCCTCCTTCATCTCATCCACATTGATTTTCCGTCGTCTGCCGGTCCGAACACCCTCCTTCAGATCTTTTCCCTCCTTGACAAGCTTCTGGACCTTGATCACAGTAGTCCTGGATAGTCCAGTGTCCTTGATGATCTCCTTGAAAGACCTACCGGCGCGGAGGAGAGTGGCAACCATATGAAGTTTGACCTCGTCATTCATCGTAAACGACTTTGTTTGATGCGAGTAAGAAAAAAAAACAAAGCCAAACGATTTACCGAGTTACTTGTGCTAGAATTTTTTGTTTCTGGTAACGGAACCTCGAGATATAAGCGTTTAAAAATTAGTCCACGTATTTATGCAACTACCGCTATATAGGATCCTTAAATGTATTAGAATATCCACATACAATCAATTGATATATTGTAGATAAAAATCATCTCTTAAAATGGAAAAAACAAGATATTTGTATCTAATTATCCTACTTTTCTTGCCTTTAATTTATAAAATATAATTTAAATATTTTATCTAATAAAAGTGTCAACTTTGAGCCCCAAAAATGGCGTTTCCTTCAATTATGATGAAATTTATGACGTCAGTGAAATGCTCTATAGACTTAACATATTTTAATCTTTCAAGCTTCAACAATTAGCGGCTCACTCTTTCAAAATGAATAGGAGTGAAAATACTATGATAAATTAAATTTTGAAAATCACAAAATTACTAACGTTATATTTGCGTTGACAGTTGAGGTTTGAATATTAAAATATGCTAAGTTCTTACAAATAAATTGCATGTACAGTACACATGATATATATTTTGTTAAACCAAATTAAGTGTCTATATAATATAGCATTTTCACAGCATGTCGTGACCTTTATTGTATATCACAACCTTTGATCCAAAATGAAACAGGAAAAAGGCTGTAAATCTGTGGTGGCCAATTATTCCCAACTTTGGAACTTATTAAATGACTTTAAGAATATTGAAAAATCAAACAACCAAACTGTTATGAAGGAAACGATTTGATCTCCGAGAAAATAAACGGTGTTTCTATAAATTCAAACTAATAAATAAGATAAGGGGGGGAGTGAAGACTGAATACCCCCCCCGCTAGATTAATAATACTTTTGCTAGATAAATAAACGTGGTCGGTAATTTAATTCCCAGTAAACTTATTCCTAGTAATTTCAATCCCAGTAAATTCCTTCCCTATAAAATTCATCCCCGGACATTTAATTCCTTCTATTTAGAGAAATATTTAGTGACTTCATATGGTCAAAACTTGTGCGTAGTTCTTGTGAAGGGATGTACAAGGAGGCCTGGGTAGTCCTCGCTAGAGATTAGTGATGACTAGTGAGGGATGGGAGACGGATATGAAGGATTTATGGTGTTTATGGATTAGAAATGAATATTTAATAGTGAGTAGGGATGGAATCCCGATCTGTGGATATTGTTCATACTAAGGGAAGTAGAAGTAAATGCGGTTAATTACTTTTCTCTTTGATCGTCTATCACTACATCTACTCCCTCTCATCAATTTCATCATCCCTTTTTCTCTTCCTTTCTTCTTCTCACACCTTACTCCCTTCTATATGATTACTGCTTTAAATTCAGCTCTGGATTGAAACCGTATGACGTCACTAAATATCAATATTGAAAGGGGGAATGAAATTTCCGGGGATGAATTTTACAGGGAATATATTTACTCGGAAGGAAATGATCTAACACCATAAATAAATTATGGTGTAATAAGATTCAACCATTTTCCTTCAGATTCATTCCCCGAACTAGGATTTTTCTCAACTATGGATATATACCCATGCCTCCTCCAAAATGGCCGACTTCAAGGAAGATGACGTCACATATAAAAATTCTCAAAAACAGTGGTTTTCAAACTGTCGTTACTCCCTCCATCCTAGTGGAGGAACGTCATAGATAGATTAAATTAAGGTAATTGTATATTCCGTAGGGTCATAATGGTGGTACTTTGACATCTTGATATAAAGGTTAGATCCATAGAGAAAGAAACAGATGGAGACGACAAAAGGATTTCGATTGACAGTTCAGCATTGTAGATTAAAATTTCAGTCTGCAGCAATGAACAGCAGCTATGTTAAAGTGTAGAGAGTGACACACCGTGGGGGTGCCCATGATTATATATATTTATTTTTTTGGATTTTTGTTTAAAGAAAATCCCTTGCTATTCCCTAAAAGTTTTTTTTTTTTAATATAATTATTCACGAAATTTCAAAAATCCATAGCTACTACTGAATAATCGTCTCAAATGACGAGAATTTTTTCTAGTAAAATAGAAAATTCCTTAATTAAAAGGCAGATTCCTTGCCCTTGCGGATACTGATGTACTTAGAGTTACGAGTACCACAACATACGAATTTTTATTATGATACTATGAGGCCCATAGTTGACGACTAAACGCGAGAACCACTTAAATACTTAAATTTTTTTCCACTTATTTTTTGTTTTGTTTTGAAAATTACTCAGATAGTTTCAACTTTAGAATAGACTCTAAAAAGTTGGAAGCCCACTTTTTTTCTTTGCAACTTGGCATTTAAAAAAATAAAATAAGCTATTCGTTCAAAATTTATCCCTTCAAAAAATGTTAACTCTAAAAATTTTTGAAAAAGTTTTTTTTGTCTCGTTTCTTTATAGAAAGAAGTTATAAATATTATATCCAAATTGTCAAAGGAGTCAAACGGCAATGCTCTTCAAAAAAACTCAAAAAAACAACAAGAAAAAAACAGCGGAAGCCCTGATGACAACATAATTATATAATTTATCCCCACTTGCAAACACATTCCAGCACCGACACCCCCCTGGCCCCCTGCAAAATCTATTTATGCCTCTGAAGCTTTAACTCAATAGATAATCATCTTACAATGAATTAATACAAATCCACTTGGGTCAAAGACAGCCCTTAAATGGAAGGAAGGCATACAGGATATTAAGTGTCAACTTTATGATGATGGGTACCGTTTTTGTGTGTGTGTGTGTTTTATTTTTGGTAAGTATGTATTTTGAAAAGAGACTCACTTTGGAAGAAGAGAGATTCAGTCTTTTCAAACTTAAAAGCACACCTGCATATATATATATATATATAAATTCCAAATGAAAGATGAGGGGTGAAAAAAATGAAAAATAAATTCCTAGCCAGCTGCCTTTAAATGTAACATGTACTATGTACCAAGTAGAGTATAGAAAATGATATTATATATATGTAGTAATAATCTTTTAGATCAAATTGTCAAGTCTTCAAAACGGCAATGAAAAAAAAAGGCCTTTGGGCTATCGTAATGATCATCTCGCATAGAGGAATAACGATAAGCCATCTACCATCACAACACAGAGGGAATAAAACATATGGAGAATGAAACATAACGTAACAAAACACTACAAATAGTAGGGATGACTGAAAACATTTTTTTCGAACATTACAAAAAATACAGTTTACATCACAATTCTATTATATAAAATCAACAAATGAGCGTTTTCATGTGACGTCAGTATTGTTGATGTTGACCATTTTGGAAAATCTAAACAACCAAGCTTTATATAAATGAGAACCCTTTTTCCATAATATTAACGAAAATAGGGAACTATTGGATGCCAAAATGGAACCGACAAGTAAAAGGACTAACTCGACCTTTGTACATCAAAAATCTATCACTATATCAATCTTATTTCTATAGGGTAGACAATAAATTAACTATTACATTTTAAATAATAACGTATTTTTCTCTAATTTTCCAACTATTCTCGTCTATATCAATAAAAAACGTACAAATTAGGCACTGTTAGGATTTTTTTAGTACACATTACATTGATTTAGTTCAAACATTACTGTTTATCATACTGAGTGGTGTATTTAAATATGAATACTTACTAATTCAATGATTAGTTAAGGTTAATTGATTGAATTTAATTTATTTTTCAATATATTAAAGAATACGCCAATTAGTTACAAAAAAAAAAGAAATTGAAAAAAAAAAATCAATAGATTTTTTCCAAAGATGTTTCTATGATGCATTTTAAGGATTAAAAATACGCTCTAAAATTGTGGGGGAAAAATTACCCGTATTTTGTTCAAACTTAATGATGAATCATAACACATTATAAATTTGCTTAATATTATTTATTTACTATCTATGTATTTTTAAAAGATTCATAATGTAACTTGCATTTACTTTATCTAGGTATTTAAAAATTATTATAAGAAATTTATTGCATTATTTTATGTAGGAATTTATAAAATATAGATATTTGTTTGAACAAAATTATAATTACTAAGATTTTATTTTATATACAATTTACTCACAGGATGAGATAAATTACTTCCAAAAGAAATCAGTTAGATATTCTAACCTTTACAAATATGAAAAACAAAAAGTAATTAAAAATTGAGTATACCCATTACAAAATTAAAGAAAAAAATTTATTGATGTGATTATTGAAATATAAATAATGTTATTTACATATAACGTAATATCCATAGAAAAAAAGAGTTAAAGGGCGTAAAAACACAGAAAAAATGCAGTTTTTAATTTGCAAACAGAGGGTTAAAAACTATTTTTTTGGTATTAAAGGGTTTCATGGATGTGATGACGGTGGTTTTTAGCAACGTAATGCAATAATGCTACTCACACTTGAAGATACTCCCTTGAGGAATGAAACAAACAAATATGCTTAGATATGTGCCATAAATAATATTCAGTGAATTTATAATTGTTTATTTTTCATCATGAAGTCTGAACAAAATACGGGTAATTTTCTTCGAGGGAAATCTACCACGGGCAATTTTCCCCAGGGCAGTTTTGCTAGTACCGTAAAATTAGTATCCGCGAGAACGATAACTATAAACGTATTTTTCTTATATCCAGATCGACTATATATATATATATATGAGTAAGACTATTTTAAAGTTTAAAAAGTGTTGCAAATCTCCTTCGTCTCCCCTACTATGCCCTATGCATGTGTGTTTTAGATATAAACAAATTACAGCTCAAATCAAGGTTAATAAAAATACAAGGTTTGACCATCATGTAATCAGGCTTGCTCGAATTTTCAATCTGATGTATTGTACCGACTGCTGGGCAAGACAGGCAGATTTTGACAAAAGACAAAACCACTCAGACTATCACGTCATGATTACTAGAATTTTCACTTTAATGTATCGTACCGACTGCTGTGCTAGAAAAACAGATTTGGACAAAACACGCAACCACTCATCTATTATGACGTCAATATTAAAAGTATGGTGGAAGTCAAACATCAGTGGTATAACCTTGTATTTCTATTAACATTGACTCAAATAATAGTTATTATGTAAGGAACTAGGGATACCAAATGACGACGATAATGATGACGTTGATATGAAACAATTATGATTAATTATATATCGATTCCACAAAGATAAAATGATTAGGATTTTCTATCTTCATCACCTTATAATTTATAATACTACATAAAGGTAGATCCATGAACCCTAATTGTTCAAATCAAAATTCCTAGCATTCATTTATAAAACGACTCGTGGAGTAGTCATCTGTTCATATTTATACATATACATAATTTGTAAGACATACTACGATGTGTTCTTCATCCCTTTGTGATGGTTGGACATCTAAGGTGGCTTATTTAGAACTGAAGAATGCAGTATAATCCAGTTCAGTCTTGGCCCAGCTAAGTTCAGTTATGCATAAGGGTTCTAAAACTTATAAATTTCGGTACTTTTCATGACATAACTCAACTTTTTTCATTTTGTTTTTAATGAGTTCTAATACAGACTGTAAGAATGACCGACTGTCTAAAGAACTGGTCATAAGACTCGACTGCGTCGAATAAATAAGGATTGATACAATACTATGGATATCAATAGTCTGTTTAATCTGAATTCTGTGGTTTCATTTTTTAGGGAGGTAACTTCACCTTTCCCCGAATATAAGTGTAGTTTTTTTAAATACTATACGTAGGGTATATTTTTGAGTGATTTTTTTTTGTGACAAAATGAGCAAAAAAGGAGCTCTAAAATTTTGAAAAATGAACACACTGAGCAATTTGTATTTAATGAAAAACACAGTTTTATAAAGGTAATTTAAATTAATTAGTGTTGCTTTATATTTATCATAATTTATTCATAAATTTTACTATATTATCAAGATTTCATAGTTTGATAACAAAAGTATTTCTCCTTTGTTACAAGGCTCAATGGGGATTATTCAACAATCCAATCTGGTCCAAATTTCACCCTTCCTCTAATTGGCTATTGTCAGTATCTGGTTCTCTCCCATATCCGACAATGAAATCATAAACCTGATTGCATCATAATCATAGTTGTACCTCCAAAAAGAGAGCCTAATGAAGGAAGGTTTTTACAGATGAATTTTCCTAGAAAAATATCATCAAAAGCTTTTGTGTAATATAAATAGAATCCAATTTTTCTCTATTTATTTCATACCTGTTTAGAAAAATGAGTAATTTTCAAACTAGAAAGGGTTAAACGAGCAATTTTGCACAATAATTTAAAAGTGAGCAATTTTTTGAGCGATCGATCTCCAATCTTAAGTCGAGTGATCACCAATCTTTATTTGCCTGGACATGTCCTCATTGTACATATTGTTCAGAAGGTCTGTAGAACTTTTTTATAATGTTATGAGATTTTTGGTTTTCTATGGCTTAACTTAATTTTCAGGATGTAAAAAGAGGACATTTTTGTGCGAAGGAGGACGATGGGTCTTCCTTATTTAAGCTACGACATGGATTTTCTGTAATAATAGAACTATAAAATAAAAGTTAATTTAATAATAAAAAGGAAGAAAATGAACTTTTTTATTACAAATATATATATCCCAAATTCACACATAAATTTTCTAATTTCAAAACATTTACCCTCCCACGCTAAAAATGACACTAATTGGGTAACAAGTCAATGAGTTCAATGGCCTCTTGTTCCGGTGTCTTATGTCACAAAGGTTTGTCCATAACCCGTACCGAGTAAAGTATACATATAGTCCGGCGAAATAAAAATGTGTAGAATGTAATTAATTGTGCAGTTTATCATTTTAATATTTTGAACTTCAAGACCACAGAGCCTTATTTTAACATTTAGGTGGACGTCCATTGTCAAGAGTGTCCCTTCCTTAAAAACCACCAGCACTGCCTTCGACATCATCAACAATTTCTATGTAAAGTGAAACATTGTCTAACAGATGCCTATTTTAATCGTGTTAACGCACTAAGTGGCTATAACCAGGCTTCAAATTTAGAATGGTTAAAAATTAAAAACTTGGTTTTAGTGATCATCTGCACCGAGCAGTCGCTTTTTCAGTTTTCCTTGTCTGACCCATTAATTAACGTTTGACAAATTTTATTTTTTTAAAACTAATAAATTTGCTTTAATTATAATTATCTCATATTAAGCTGTGAACTATTCCCCACCAGAATTAACTAAGGAATAGCCTGGATTCAAACAGTATGGTATATCCGCAGAAACAATCACCTGAACTGTTCCCAGAATTCTTCTTGACTTTATTTTCAATTATACCTATGACCACTATAATTACATATTCATACATACATCAATATACTGAGTAAATGGGTCGGACAGATGTTGTCTAGGATTTAAAGTCTCGTTTCAAATGACAATTATTATTATTTTGAAACTGCTACATTTTTATGACTGTGGTAGTAGCACAGAAATCCAAGGATTATACTAGAGAAGTTAATTTCTCTCTCTCTTCTTTTTGTGTTGACACAATAGCTCTTTTCGATGTTTACCCATATATGGGGATCCTTCTTTTTTTAATAAAATGATTATTCATTTGTCCGCCAAAAGATTTTGGTGGACATTTGAACAAATATTGTTAAATAATTTTTGTTTGAAAACATCTTAGGATGAAACACTTAAATATCAATTTTAAAATTTGTATTAATTTACAACTTAGGTTGCGTTATTATTTTATAATATCATTGTTTCAAAAAGGTAATAAAATAGTTATTTATTTAAAAAAATAACGTTACTTTGAAGTTTATGAAGTGTTAAGGGCCAATATAATCTGGAATAACTTTTCATCAAGCTGTGAATTTATCTAACTCAACGAATCAAATGATCATTTAGAGCACCAAAAAACAATTATGCGTATATGATCCCCTAGATTTTGAGTCCCAAAAGACTGATTTAAATATTAAAAATAAAACGCAACCTCTGTCATGAATTAACGCACGTTTGAAATCAATATTTATGAGTTTCCGGAAAAGATTTTCAGAAAAAAAAACTATTTTTGTAAGCTTTTGTTCAAATGTCTGCCAAAATCACGTGGCACAAAGCTATATTCATTTAAAAAAAATAAAATAAGGGGAGTGCTATTATACTTATTCAAATAAAAAAAAATTGTCCCTTGACGGATCTCCCTCCAAACTTCAAGAAATATATACCTATACGTAATGAATATCGATCCTTTCTCTGTCTAAACTATTTTGTCGCACTTTTTGAATAGACAATTTTTTTTTATTTGTCCATAGTACAGCTGAAGAGACTTATTTTATGTCGGAGGGGAATAAAGACTCTTGTCTCTCATTCAACGTTTAAATGAAAGAAAATGAAAAGTCATTTTCCTATCCTGTATCATTGTCCAGTGATCATTACTATGTATAACTATGTATGTGTTACCATTAACGTTTGTGTCCAGTCAGCATACTTATAAAAGTACATATATAACCTGAGATGTTGTAAAATAACGAAAGAAGGAAAATAGGATATTCTTCTGTGCTAGCATGACGTCATATAACAGTTGCATAGTCATTAATTAACAAAATGAGATGTTTTTCTTGTGTTTTTTTTTTGTAAAGATATACATCAGACCTTGAAGTTAATAGTTTACCATCTCCCCCCTCACTCTATTTCTCCATAGAGTTGACTAGTCTGTACTACTAGTACTGGAGAGGATTGATACAAACCTTTTATATATTATTTACCTATGTCGTTTTTATACGTAATTAAGTACTATGCACCATGTCGTGGTGTACAAGTTGCAAACCAAAAATGGGAATAGCATTTTAAATGATAGAAATTCCATTATATATATACCTAATATAGACAAGGTGTTGATAAAAAAAAAGAATTTACTGAGAGCCACATTTTTCGGCAGATTTACTTGAAAATTGGCTTGAATTGAACATACTAATGTTAAAAAGAGCTCATAATCAATAACAATTTGGATACAAGCCTGGAAGGAGGAACAGGCGTTGATGAGGTAGTTCCATGACATGTTGGTCATTATCTCTTTGATTGAAGAAATCAGAGAAGTTTTGATGACATGACATGTTCGATTTGTTTTCGAGTCTAGACAAAATAATTCACTAGATTAAGATGAGGAATGCTGGGACTATATTTCACTGAAAAACTGTTTTTCATCCTGTAGCTCTTGCATCTCAGTTCTTCCAAAACTCAGGCTCTTACGGTCACTTTGCTGGTCCCCAACTCCTGAGCTAAGTTTCTAAATGGGTCATCATCGATCATGGTCTAAACTTTTTGGATGAATTCCTTGTCTTGACTTTCCTGGTTGACTTTTTTGCAGCTGATTAGAATCAACAGTCTCCAGAAGAGCCTTATTAATCTTTTGTACGTCTGCATTGGGGCACGAGTCACATTTGACACCTCCCAAATTGAAATCTCCATGTTCTTGTGGTAAAAATCATTCTCACCTCCTCTGTAAATTCAATCTTCTTTATATCTAGAGCAGCGGACGCCAATGGGGGGGAGGATTTTGTACAAATGAATGGAGGACCATAATCGAATATATCCATGAGCACAAAATCCAGATCTGATCTCAGTTTTTGTCTTAGTAATCTAAATTCTGTAATATCTAGATTATAGTAATTCTGGACTATTATCTTTCAGAGACATTTTTTACCCTTAAAAAAATCACCAAATTAAAAGTAGGATTAATAAAACTTATGGAAATGTATTTTTATGATTATATATTGTTTTTATAGATTCTGTATCTTGTTATGAACTGGATATATTTCCATTTTGATGCTAAGAAATGATGAAAACGACACTCTTCTTTAGACCCTTATAACTTATTCATAATACATAGTGATGAGGAAGATCATAGCTTATATTATAGAAAAATAAGCAGCGTATAATTTAAAAAATATGCATCTATAAGGATTTTAGTTCAATTTTGTATTTTTTAAGTGATCCAATTTTTTATGGGTGTGTTAGCAAATAGTGAACATAATCATCATATTTTTTCCAATTTAAATGTCAATTTCATGACGTCATACCCTTCAAAAGGAAGATCGAGACAATCGAAGCTAGAGACTTCTAACTTTATCATCCATCTCAAGAGATGTTCTAATTCGGATTTCAAATTCCACGAGGAACGACGGAAGGAGAATTCATCCGATTAGAAATAACTTACCTGATCAAGGATAAGGGTGGACTCCTTCCTTGGGAATGAGATACCAGGATCGAAACAATAAAGCGATCCATTCACAATGATTACATAATTTTAATATTTCAAAATAAGATCACTTAAAAAATAGCGTGTCGTTTTTCATTATTTTTCAGCATAAAAATGGAAATATATCAAGTTCAGCGCCTTTAAAGGATTAATAATAATATTTAATTAATCAAAATGAAAGGACTGTTTAAAAACACAAATGTAATCCATGTTCATTTATTGATGTGTTGAGGAGCCACATAATTATATTTTGATTTTATATTTTGCCCTCAAAAAATACTTCCAAAAAGGGAAAATCTTTATTTATCTCTTTTTGATTAATTTTTTTTCTCTCTTTTTAAAATTAACTATAATTAAATTCTATTAAAATACCTATTAGTCCCAAATTAGGTACTACTACATATTTAAGGGAGTATTCAGAGTATACATATTATTTAGTTGGTAATAACACTATTTCCTCATATTAATATCTGTGTGCATGTTAGGGCGGCTTGCTTTTTTCGAATTTCAATTTAAAGCTACTGCATTATTCGATATTTTTGCATAAAATCATTTTGATATATATTTTTTCAGGTGTTACGCAAATGTATTTATAGTAAATTCATTTCCTTCATAATTCATCCCTAGACATTTTATTCTCATTTTGAATAGGGAAATTTAGTGACGTCATACTGCTTATGATGTTTCTAAACTAGTTAGTAGTTCTTGTGTAACACCGTACCAGGAAGTCTGTGCAGTCAACTGCTGGCACTGAAGATGACTAGTGATGAAAATCGTGTGTATTTTGGACATTATGCAAAACAAAAAAAAAATCGAAAATCAACACTGTTACCATGCCAATTTGAGCAATGTATTGGAGAGGAGCAGCTTAGCTGTCATGACGATTATTTGGATCAGCTGCAATCAGTAGTTACAAGGGAGTAAGGGAGAATATTTCCTTCTGTAAATATTGAAATTTTGAACATAGAGGCTATGTAGTTGAAATTTGAGCACTTATAAAAGAGTGGAATTGATCATTCCTTCCATCAGCTGACAAATGATGTGTATTGCCATCTCCTCCAGAAACATTAAGACAATCAATCAAAAAATGGCCACAAAAAGAGATTGAGATGAAAGATTTTATTTTTTGAAATTTCATGAAAAAAGCTTCAAATTGCGATATTTCTTTGCTCAAACGCCTTTTTACGTCCTCAAAGTGCTATATTTGATTATTAAAAGATGAATTTCTAATTAAATACACAAAGTTTGGAGTTTTTTGGGAAAATTTGGCCATTTTAAGCCATTTTTGACTTGAATTTCATGAAAAAAGCTTCAAATAGCCTCAACTTCACATGGAACACACACCAATACAGATCCAAAATTTGATTTAACCAGACTAATTACAACGTCAAGAAGGTCATTAATGTCGGTTTTAGCATCAAGAAGAGCTTCAAAATATGGCGCACAGGAACACACAGCAAAGGTTAAATAAATCTTTTTTGGAGGTCAACATTCAATACTTAACCAAACAATGAATACAACTTATAACGACCCGTTCGACTTTTCCTTCTGGCCCCATATTAATGCCTGGGCCTGCCTGATAAGGGCACCGAATGTCGAAGCTCTGAATGCTTCCGTTTATGAGCATTGCAACTCCATGGGCTCCAATTAGATTATTACCACCTGTCAGAACTTCCAACGGTGCATCAATGCCATTATCTAAGTCGATCGAGGCTAAATTGAAGATTAGAAATGGCAACATATGTACAAAGTTTAGTTAATGTAGCTCCCTAATTTACAAAATTGCTAATGTTCCAGATTCAAAATGTCTAGTTTTGAATTATGTTTTTTTATCTTTCCTTTTTGAAAAATGTAAAATAGAAAATAGGGGCTATGTGTGGATCATCAAGATTTCCTTCTAATTTTAATCTTACTTGAGAAAAGAAATAAATATATATATTTTTTTCAAATTTGATCAAAATGCCCGACTTAAAATGACATTGTCGAGCAATGAAATCCTGCACAATTTACTTTCTTACCACATCACAACTTTTTCCGCCCTAGTTGTACCAGAAATTCGAAAAAAGTTAAAGTATGACCCTCCCTAATATATATATTTCACTCTTCAAATAATTATCTTACTTTTCCTACATTCTTATCAGATTCAAAAAATATAAACAGAGGTCCATTTATTCCTTAATTGTAATATATCCTCCATAAAAAAAGAAGTTCCTAAAACACTTATTACATGCTAAAAACATACATAGTTGTAAAGAATTTGATGTAAAGTCGAAGGAAACGACAGAACAGTTGAAATAATAATGAAAAAAATAACAATTATCTAAATTAACACATTAACGCCCGAAATATTTTTAAAAGAGTATTGAATGAATCTCATTCATTAAGATAATATAGATTTGAATAAGGGAGAAAAAATCCCTCGAAATTTTAAAAATATTTTCTATTACCCTTAATTTTTTCTATATATAATCAATCTTCAACCATTGGAACAAAAAATTTACATATTAAAGTACCACAATGAAATAGTTTTTACTCTAAATGCATTTCAGTTCATTTGGTCAAGATTTGTGAATAATTCAACCTAAAGTAAGGTTTCTGCTATTTTTCGAGAAAAAGAAAGAATAACTGGGAAAAATCTATAATAATAAAGGAAGATTATTATAAATTGTTCAAATATATCACAGATATTTTCAGATGAAGAGGATTAATTTAATCTCGCATTGATTTATATGCATAAAGAATTGCCGTGTTCATATGAGCCCAATAGGTGTTAATGGCTTAAGTTGATTCATTCACAACACCTTGATAGAACACCACAATCACTATGCTCTAGTCCAGTGGTTCCCAGCCTGTGTGCCTCGACTCCAAATGGGATCTCAATACCAATGTCATGAGGTCGTTAATTGATTTTGAGACGAATGAGAATAATATATATAGCACGGGCAGAAACATATTAAGACTATATATTTGAAGGACCTCTTGAAGCTCTTCTTGTTTATACCGTGTTAATATGTCTCATTGAAGAACTCTAATAAAAGTTATTTGAAGTAAGATAACAAAACAGAGTAGACTTCTTCATATTCATATTATGACACTTAAATGTAACAGTTCCCTAAGTCGGGGATGCCCAAACTTTTCAGCCTGCGACTCCCAAAATAACGGTTTCAGAGACCAGTGACACCCAACGACACTGGAGGTGGTTTATAATGTTGCACACACACACGCAGATGAACTATCTGTGCGCTCATGCTTGTCTGTTCTCCCAGACAGCGCGTGCACACACAGGCCAAGGGACACACTCACTCGACCGACGCACACAGTGAGATCAGAGATTGTTAAGATCCGGACTTCGTTTTGCAGTTTATACAGGCGGCTGAGCACATTTCCCCACGAGAGCCATCGGACTTTGGTATGGAACAGTAGTCCCTCATAGTCTAATCCCAGTTCATTACACAGAGAGGCAAACAGTCTAATATGAAGTGGATCTGTTTTTATATAGTTTACAATTTTAACCGCAGTGTCGAAAACATGTTTAAGGTCTGGTTCAAGTGTTTTGCTGGGAACCGATTCCCTGTTAATCATGCAGTGTGTGAAATTGATGTGCAAGCTACTTGTTATACTTTGGCTTTCAGTCCTTTCTTTTTCCTCCTCATCGCTCTATCCCCGTCCGTATACACACCGATGCAATTTCCCAATATAGTCCTTCTTCTCTTAGTTTACTCTCAAGCTTTTCAAGAATGTACTCACTTGTGCACGTTCCCTCCAGCAGGGAGAAAAACAGCATGTACTCATTTAGTTTTCCGTCAAAGGCGTATCAGCCTTTGCAGCTGGGAAAAGTTGTATATATTGGTAGATTTATCTAGTTATAAAGCATATTTTCCTCCTTTTATTCTGTCCACCAACTGGCACATTATGTCCTGGGCCATGTCTGTGATACGCCAGGCAATAGTTTGGCTTTACATCGGGACTGATTCGAGCTCACGGGTTAATTTATCCCCATACATGCCCAAATCATAGCTATAGTAGCAGGTTTAATTAAGGTATTGCCAATTGTGTTTGGCCTTTTAGTCTGCGCAATTTAATATGGCACCTCATATGATGCCCTTTGAACTTTGGCTAGGATTCTTGTTTGGTGGGTAAGGACTTGCTTTTGTCCTCTTACCTCTCACTCCTTTCTGCAGAAAAAATCGGATGGTCTATCAGCGAGTGACGGATGCTTTGTTTCAAGTGTCATTTTTGCTGGCTTGAGGCTCTCATGTGCTAGTACCTCAGTGCATATCACACATTGGGTGTGTTATCTTTCGTTGATTATGAAACATGTAAATCCATACTGGATAAGATCCTCTTGATATTTTTGATCCTTGGTGTGCTGTTCAGACTGGTGATGGTTAATCTGCCGATTATATTGTAGCAACCTGTACCACGTTCTGACCTCGTGTGGAGGCTTTGATAAAGACTGGAGATGGCTATATTCATAATTATTTTCCAAAATTGATTGCTAAAAGTTTTGTCAATAACATTTTTAGTTATAACTTTCTAATAAAAAGTTGTTAAGGATTTGGTTTTGATTCTTGATCTTGGGAAATTTCCATGTCGCACTCTGTAGTTGGATGATTTTTTTATTTTTTTTGTGATGTGCTGGCGGGTTAAGATTATTCCCTTCAGGGATGTTATTCTAAGGATTTGATTTACCATTGATTTAATATCCCCTGTGCATTATCCTAATGACCATATATGTACATAAACAACCGTATGAGTTGATTAACTATAATCAAATAAGGAAGGATGGATATTGGGAGACGATGACTGAAATTACCTTTAATGACAGTTGGTCAATAGAGATAAGTCTATAGCCAAATGGTAGGGAAGCACCTGCCAAATTGTGTACTTATTTTTTTAATTCTTGTATTCAAAATCAATGTATACCATTCATATTAATACTCATGCAGGAAACTAAAATGGATTTTTCATCAAATTAACTGATTTACATTTAAAAAAAATCCAACTTAGATAAGTTCACACGATATTTTAAAAGTTTCATTTGCCTTAGTCGTGAATTTTAATTTCAAGTTCAAATCATAATGAATCTAACAGAGCTGTGATTCATTTAAGTCATATACTCATATTAGTATTAACTACAAATTTGATACTCAATGTTTAAAACACTCAGATTTGAATAAGACGTGAGATTCACAAAGATGATTTATTTCAATTATTTAAGCGCCATTACTCCAATTTTAAAGTATAAAATGTTAAATTATTGCTACAAATTGCAATGATTAAGTGATTATGAATTAACTATCGTCTCTGACTTTATAATTATAAAGATGGGGTTGTCATTGGACAAGAAACTTATACTGCACAAGGAGTCCCATTGAAAAGCAATAAGAAGAATATTCACCCCGGAAATTCAAACATTGACAGCGGGCAAGAAAATACACAGTATATTTTTGTGCTCGTGAGGTAACCCCGTGATTTATACTAATCGATTGTCATGATTTTTTTAACAAGGGTTCTAATAGCCGTTTTGTAAATTTTAGCTTAATACTCATTTTGTGTTGACACACTATATATTAGATTGAAATAATGACGCAACATTTTAATAAATCGCGCAACCTGTTCTTTCGTATCCTTTATCGTTGGAATTAAATAGAATGCAAGGATATAAGCAGTTTAAATACAGGGTTAACTCGGAAAGACGTAAATATACGTATATTTTCTTGTCAGCTGTCGATGCTTTTGTCCCCCCCCCTCATAATTAGTGCTGTATACGTTGATTGGTTCTATTATAATTTGTTCTTAGTCTTTTAAACTGTGAACAATTCCGAACAATGATTGGATAATAAGTCCATACTTCAGAAGAATTGGATTTACTAACAACTGATTTTGGGCCTTTTGTCTGATTCTTTTTGAATGGAAGGTTGTGTGATAAAAATAATGTTATCTACATTTGAAATAATAATGAATCCAAAAACATGGATTTTAAATATGTTCCCTCGTTTATACACCATCGAGCAAAAAAATGACTAGGGATGGGACATTTGTAGAATGAGAGGAGAGTAAAACTGTAGTATTTATCCGTAAAAATCCCGGCCCTAACAATGATGCGAAACAAAAGATAAACATAGTGCACTTTAAATATTTTAAACCTATCAAAGCTCAAGGTAATATTTTTCTAATGTAGTACCAAGATAAATAAGGGCATTTCCATTTATGGACATAATAATAATATTGTTATAGTTGGCATTAACTTACATTGTACGAAGCTCCTGATGACATTTATGTCCTTTTTGAAACCTCCCATGGAAAATATTTTATCTTTTTATTTTTTGGTGGCTACATTTTAGAGTTCAATTAAGATAATATTTAGAAATGAAACATCACTTTTCTCTACATACATAGGTACATTTATTTTTAAGAATGGAAATGTAAGTATGTAGTAGTAAGGTTGTTGCCTAGTCATGCTCTCAAAACGTTCAAACGTGAGTATCAGAACAATTAGTCAGTGATGATAATAATAAAAAGTTCCTCTGTATACTGTATGTATATGAAACTGACCATCATTCTTTTCAAATATTATGTATTTCTTATACATAAGGTAGCTATATAAACCTTATAATGATGATGCTTTTGGATTTACTACATATATATATATATATTCCCAATTTTCAAAAGGATATAATCCCTAAAACATCTACGAGAATTTCTATGTACTTTTTTTCCCAACTGGGGATTTGTTGTATACTCATTTACTCAAGACTTGAGCTCGATCAGTATGGATTTTTTTAAACCAATGTATATTTTCCCCTCATTTTTGATTAATTAGCCGATTTACTTATAAACGCTATAATAAAAAGTAGGGATCTAAAACTTGAAGTAGCATTTTTAAATTACAAAAAATCTGATAATGATGTGATTCAGAGAAAATTAATTAGTTTAAATGCTATATGGAGCTATATTTTTTATTCAATATGTTCTCCTTCACAAACCAAGTCTACCTCGATACGCCGGCGAACTGATTGGGAGTTCTTGACTATGAAGACCGTGCTCATAGCGTACCACACTGTCAGGATGGGAGCTCAGAGCGAATCGGAATTTGGATGCGAGTTGTGGTAGGCATTCTACACCAATACATCTAAAACTGCAAAATCCTCAGGGATGAGGTCATGGCTGGAGGAGGGACACATGGTGGCAGGGCAGAAGTCAGTCATATTGTAACTGCAAAAGTTTTGGTTCCTCTTAGCTGAATGTGGATGACATGGAATTTTTAGTGTTGTAGGCAGTCCACTACAGTTGTAGGCATGGGCTCTACAGCCATCTATATTAGCCTATTATATATACAAATAGTTAAGGATGCCATTTTTATAAATAAAATATGATTCCAAGGAGAATGTGGGAGCGATACATATGGTATTACTGAAAAAAGACCCTTAATACTATCAGCTGCCTGTTGTGTATGGATAGTGAGAGGAGAAAATTAATTAAATCAGCTGTAAAGAGGAAACCTTCCACATTTAAAAATTAAGATATATTTATAGTTTTTCCATTTCATATTTCTAGACATAGTTTTTTCATTACATCAATGACACCTTTATTTAGAATATAATTACAAGTGGTACTTAATGTGTGTGTGTATGTTTTTAATTTTAAATATGCACTTTTCAATTTCAAAAACACTTTTCAAAAAAAGTTATCTTATACGAAATATTATTAAGAAATAATCATTTTAAGAGAAAACTATATTCACACTTTTGAAAGATTTTTATTCATCTAACATAATTATATAATGAACTGCTCCGTTTTAACTAATGCTAAAATTAATTTTTGGGTACGAATTCTATTAAAAAAAAAAAAAGTTGTGAAATTGACAACTTCAAAGTGAACCTCTAAACCTGGATTAATTATAGCTCAATCCTTATATATTTTGTCTTTTTTTATCTACAAGAACATTTTTTTCCCCAAAATTTGGGGGAAAAAATCAATTAAGAACCAGTCTAGTGTACGTGATAGATGGGATTACCCACTTTTAGTCAAACCAGCTCCAGATAGTTGAGTAAAAAGAGTTTCAATTTTTCCGATCTCCCCTATAATTTGGACATAAAGTTGATGCCTCATGATCTAAAAGTTCTTTTAATCACCATTTTCTCAGATGTCATTAGTAAAAAAATATTATTGCTTTGCTCTCTTTGTGTTTGAATTCATTTGGTACATGATACATCTTTGAAAACACACACAGCTAGATGGATACAAATAATAAATAAATTATATCATTTTATCTAGGATACACAACATTTAACAAGGACGATGATGATAAATACTATAATTACATAAATGTATTCTCCCCCCTCCTTTTGGCTTCAAAAATGACTATGTCTTAAACAACCATTAAATAATCAGATGAAGCCCATAATTATGAGTGTTATTATGACGGACAAAAGGAACAAAGCCACCAACATATTAACAAGGAATTTATTTACTTATGTATTGGCGTAAATGTTACATATTTGATCTTATAGGATTAAAGCAGTTGAAAATCAATGTTGTCTGTACTCTCATTAAAAATAGATCAATGCAATACAATTTGGTAAAAGTACAGGAGCGTTCACAGGGGATGGGCTGGAGGGGCTGTGTCCTCACCACAAATTACGGAACTTTTGATTTTTACTAAAAAAATTTAATATTTGATTTTTTTTTTCAAAAAATGTAATAAGTGAAATTTTATTTAATTTTTCCAATTTTTAAATTTTCTAAAGCTGCCATCATTATTCTTTCATTCTTGAGGAGATAAAAACTAAGTATAAAGTGTATCCATGAGTGTTTGTGCTCATGAATGAAGGAAAGTAACGCTAAGGACTTGTCGATGAGTTACAGTTCTCTAAGTCTCTTTTGGATTCAAGTAGAATTTAGGATTGAAAAAAGAGTAATTCCTACCTACTTTCTTACTTGATACAGACTTGTTTGACACCTACTTGCATCTAATTTAATGAATCGTCGTTACAGCTCAGCTAATCTCTTCTCAATCATTTTTCAAATTATCAGGGCTCTGGTATCGTTTTTTCGTGCCAAAAATACTTAATATTTACAGCTCTATTCCATTGCAGAGAACCATTCACAGCTTATCAAAAACAACTCATTCAAGTTTAATCAATCAACGTTCCGAACACTATTTAGAGACATGACATCGGCAGCTGACAAGAAAATACAATGGATGTATATTTTATATTTGTGGGTAACACCATAATAAATAATATATCGATGCATCAATTCAAAATGGAGTCGGACTGACGTCATGTGAGGTAACCGTCACCTTTGATTAAAACATCAAAATAAAACGCTCATCCACCAATATTGTTGGTACAATATACCTAGGATATAATCAAAAATAATAATATACAGCACGCACCTTCAAGGTTTTTCTTTGGTATTTTATTTTAAATATCAATGATATCTTCATCAATTCTTCGCCCTTCAGAAGAATTAAACCTTTTTTTCTTTCCCGTTTCATTTTGAGGCATCATCTATTTTTCTAAGAAAAATCTTGGTTGACCGAGAAAGTATATTTTCTCTCTATATACTTACATAGGTAGTAATAATCAAGCAAGTAAAGAGGAGGAAAATTGAGATCGAAGGTCATGTTGTTATTATAGGAAAATAAAATTCTTTATAAACATGACTTTACTCAATTTTTATTTAAAAAAAAACAAAAAAAAACCTTTAATACCCAAATATAGTCATGTACATTGACCACTTTATTTAAAAAAAATCAACAACCGTGATCAACGTAGCTCTTACTAATACTTAGTGCTTGTGTGTGTGTTTTTAAATGTATTGAATTTTATAACTTCTTAATTTATTTGGCCGTTATGACATACAAGTTAGTTACAACATAAATCAAAAGTCACGATATTAACTAAAATAAAAATAAATAAATCAAAAGATGTAGTCAATAATTAGTTCCAAACTTAATCGAATAGATGTACGTAGGTACTAGTGTTGGTGTTCGGTCTGGAAATCCAAGAACGAAAGCCTTTGTCCGTTGTAGTTGTAACTAATTCGGCTCAGTTTCCATCAGGACCGACCTGGTAATAAAATTCGGATACAAGAAACAATTGGTTTTGATCTGGTTCCAAATAGTGCTTGATTGGTCCTTATCTAGGATCGAGATCCCGTCCAATCCCCCTTCAGAGTCCTATAAGAAGGTAAAAAATTAGAAAAAGAAAAATTTGAGCATACTCTTCTTTTTTGTTTATTATTTAATGGGTCCTTGTGGTGTTAACTTTTCCCACTGAAGAAAGCATTATTCCGTATCTTTGGTGTAAGCTGTTTTAAAATGTATTTTAAAATAAATATATATGAATTGAAGTTAAATATTTTTCCTGCACTAATCCTATTTTAAATGTAGAAGGTTCTTCTCTTTATTAAAGTAATTCATTTTCTCCCACCAAAATCAAGTAATAAACAGCAGATATTAACAAGATTCTTAATTAAGGTGTACTACCATATCTCTCGCTCTCGCCATCTCCCTGCTCTCTTTTTTTTCCTTAGAATGATATTAACAAAGTTATATAATGAAGTAAAAATGTTCGTATTATTTTGTTAAATAATAAACAAAAATATTTATGCAGGACATTTGGAACGCATATAATACATAAATGAAATTTCTTATTTGTCTTTATAAACGAGCGACATATATAGGAAAAGTCAATGACTGGTTTGAAGGACTGGCAGTCTGAAGACTGGAATGCACTGAACAAATGTGGACTAAAACAAATCTTGTTCAAAGTCATTTTTTGAGCGAAAAATTTGAGGAAAAAATGATGGTTTTTTTTTGAAGAAGGGATATGACCCAATTTTTACTTACTGTAGTACCAAAAATAAAATCCGTGTCGGACCGAGGCTCAACACTAATAGGTACATGGATGTTCCTGTTCCCATTCCATGAAAAAAAACTCAATTCAAAATATTGATGATCAAATAATATATATTTGAAGAAATTCTTGGAATATAAAGCAATTTTGTAAAAAAAGAACAAAAAATTCCTACGTACAAAAAGCTAAAACAAAAATCTTAATATTTGTATTAAAAAATGATTTTAAATTGATTATACTTCTTTGTAAGAAAGCACTAATTAACATGTTACAATTCCAACGAGTCCCCATTATTTCTAATATTAATGAACCGTAACGTATCATTAACCTTTAAAAATGCAATTTTTTCTTAATGAGGAACAAAATGGTCACTCAGTGATTATTTATAATATAACTATTATATTATGAGTTGACGTTATAGTATAAAATATATGCATTGGTGGGTCAGAGACCTTTGGTACAAATGAAAGTTCTAACAACCTCATACTAGAGTTATGAACTTGACTGATGTGGACTTTTTTTAGGGACCAATACGCCCTTCATTGGATATCAAATATTGGAATTCTAAATAAGTATTTATTTCCCCAGTAAATAAATTGCATTTAATTATGTAAATAAGTTTCATTTCTTTATATATAATTCGTTGATATTATTCCATATTTGCAGACAATTTTTGTATTTTGAATATGATATGTTTTTTTTAAGGAGCATGAGATGTGAAGATTCGAATGTCTCATTTTATGTTTTTTTTATGTGTTCTATTAAAATTTAGATCGTTCATAACTTATTATTTAAATTTTTTGAGTGGTAAGTGGGAGTTAAAAAAAAATCGAGACCCTCGTGTTCTATAAAACAACATCCCAAACACTTTTAGTGATAAAAATGAGAATTGATAATATGATATAGGTAAGAGTAACTTATTTTTTATTATTTCTTCTGAAATTATAAAAATAAATACTTCAACTTCAATGTATTTATTATTTACTAACGGGATCCCGTAATTTAAAAATTTGATTCCTGGAATCCTTCTCAAATACAATTTCCTCAGATATAAGAATCAATAGGAATGATTTAAGGGTTAAAAAAAACTGATAACTGACTATTAATTGGCGATTTCTCTCCCCTCCCCCCCTTTCAAAATAATATTTAAATTTGTAGTCAAAATAAATAATTAATAAAAAAATTGGAAATATGATTTTTTTGGTAAAAGTATAGTTGCTACATTACAGTAGCGAAGGTTTTCATTGTGAAGTTGGTTTTATTGATGTCGGATTTGGATACAAATAATACTTTATTTAAGTTAATTTATTTCTTGAAAATTAAGTAACATTACTTAAACTAGAGTTATTGCCATGGTCAGATATATTAATTCATGGTAAAATAACTTTTAGAAATTATTGCTCGGGTCATCATATTTGGGATGTTATGAAAAACATTTCATTGATATTATTTTAGAAAAAAAAAATTAAAGTCTTTTATTAACTGCAAATCACATGGTTGTTATAAAAGTATGAGCACTTAATTGGTTTAAGAATAATTCTATTGAGATCCGATCTTGACTGACTTACATTGAAATTAAATTTCCATTACCTTCACGGAATTGTTTAAGGAGTGTGGACAGGGACAATGAAGCTATAATAATGGGATAATGGAACAGTTTTACATAAAATCAGGTGACATATTAATCAAATTATAAGTATAAAATTTTCATTGCTATTTTTAATTCTAAAAAATGTGGGAAGAGGAGATAATATATCTTCTTGATCCTCTAATTCTGGTATAACTGTGTATTGAATGTCAGTGAACGAATTCAGGGGCCTCCACAGGATTATATTTTGGGTAAGGCTCGGTTTTTGGATTTTTTTAGAAAAAAAATACAAAAATTAGAATTTTTTCGAAAAAACTTCAAAAATAATTTTTTTGAAAAAAATTTCGTATATAAAATTAAATTTGAAATATTTTGCTAATATTACACTTAAAAAAAAATCCAAAATCCAGAGCTATTCACAAAAAATTAAATTAAAAATATTAAACTATTGAGAAAAAAAATCAAAAATCTATGTATTCTCAAAAAATGAAATTTTTTTCCAAAAAATTTCATATAAATATAAAATTTGTTAAAAAAAATTTGCAAAAATTTATATTTATTCACAGAAAATTAAATTTCAAAAATTCTATTTAAATTTCAATTTAAAAAATAACAAAAAAAACCAACAATATTTAAATTTCAATTTAAAAAATAACAAAAAAAACCAACAATATTTAATTTTCTAGGAAAAACAAAAAAATCCTTAATTGGGGGGGGGGGGCTAGAGCCCTTCCAGGCCCCCCTTGTGGACGCCTATGACATTTCTTATAAAATAATTTGGTTTCCCAGATCAAAACTATAGCAAGGACATATAGGATGGAATTACTCTAATGTTGATCCTCAATTCTACTCCGAGGCTGACAAAGACCTTCATTCATAACTCCAGATTAAACCCTTATTATTATTCTCCGTATTTCATAAGCATGCTCACTAATTATTGTAATATTTATAAACAATTGGTCCCTTTCCTAGTATACATTTCAAATTCCACCATTGGGTAAAGTGGTCTCCTAAACACTAATTCATGATCATTATTAATTAATTAATCTAGTAATATTGCTATGAATATATTAAATTCAGGGAGGTAAGAAAGATGAAATTCCAAGATAATTTTATTATTTGTTAAACAATTATGTTTTTTCTTGGGATTCAAGACAAATTAAGTATGTAGATGTATCGACTCTCTTTTTGTTATTCTTTCTCCTTAATTAATTCTGAATCCCCTGGAGGAATGAGTCCTTGATAATACCACTATAACATATGGAAGGGGAACGAAATAGCCCAACTGATGATTAATATTTTATGTAGTTCCACGTGGGTATTTCAAAAGAAATTTTTTAATTATTAAACTTTTATGTACATACATTGAAGTATAGGATTAGTGAATATGTACTCAGTCGTACTCTTGAAGTACTAAATAACATACTTGGAAGATGAAGACATTATAATAACAGCCTGGAATTTTATAGGCTCAAAACATTATCAAAAATAGTTCAAATATTTGAAGTAAATGTAAAATTAACCATGTAGGTATATCTACACCACTGGGGTGGGTCGTATTGGGGGGATTCAATTTGCTTTTTCGAATTTAGAAGAAAGTGTTTCAAAGGAAAAATAGTAAAAAGTGAACTATGAAAAATAATTTATCAAATTTAACGGGTTTTATTATTAAAAAAGTCCCCCTAAACCGGGAATTTCAAATAATGCGGATTAATCTTGTTTACTAAACTCGCGATTTGATTTTTTTTTGAGGATGACTAACTCTTATTCACACTATTCGATTTGATCACACAATCATAGATTCGAGACTTGACTTGGACTCAAAATTAATTTGAATTTTTCATTAGATATAAAGTGCACTTTAGAGTATCTGAACTGGACATGATAAAAATATTCAATAGGTTCGAACTTGGGGGAAAGACTTAATACCATACATGGAATGGAAGTATAAGGATTTTTGGCCATCTGCTTCTCCAATCTATGATTCCAAAACGCATGTATAAAGTATGACGCGTTTGGTGTTATTATAGGGTGAAATATATCAAAGTACGCCCCTTAAAATACAATAAAAAGAAAACAACTATCAAAGCATCATCATAATAATAATGCAATAACACGTGGCAGCAGTTATAAATAAACGGAAACTGCTCTGTCAACAGGAAACGGAAATTAAATTTTAAGAGCTCAATTTTCTTTCTCATAAATATATAATATTTAATAATGAGTTTAATAGCAATTACACACTTTATGATGTATTCAGCACGAGAAGGAATGGAGATTCCTCAGTGCTCAGACATACATATGTTAATGTATTATTCATATTATCTTAAAGAGAAGATCTGCTCTTAAATGAAATAAAACGGACGACAAAAGAAAAGAAAATTCTTTTAAAAGATTATAATATGTTCTGAACTGAATTTTTATTATAATTACGGATAAACTATTTTAATCTGAATGGTTATTTTTTTATTATCGTTATTATCTTACAGAAGATGTGGTAAAGAGATTAGAATTTCAATGTACGAGTAAATGTACATGTACAAAACATGATGTTAATAACGTTACATAGGTAAAAAATCAGCTGAAAAGTTCGTAGGCTAACATAGTAAAATACATTTATTTGGCAAAATTCGATATTTTTTTTGTTCAACTTCTTATTGAAATCTTTTTAAAGGATTAAAATATTCTAACAATGAAGCCAGCCAATAAAATTAAATAGCAGGCAAAATACGCATACATTTAGCTATGTATAAAATTTAAAAAAATAATATTAATGAATTTTTGTACATTAAGGTGCGTGGACAACGAGGAGACTGTCGTCGCGTTATTCATCTTTTTCTGGATCAGAAGGTTGGCAAGTATATAGTTTACAGACGTTGAAACGTCCTTCCATCATTTGAAAAGCCTTGCAATTACTCTATTTTTTTCTCGAAACCAGATTCTCGAGCCCATCCGGAATAGGTTTGTTTTTAATTTCTATCCCGTAAATAACTCATCGGATCCTCATAATAATAGATTCGATTTTAAAGACGTCTTTGAACAGAGATGAAGTCGATACTAGGCAATCTGAAGGTACAAGAGTAACCTTATAGTGTTCTAGGACATGTGTTTCCACCATTCTTATCAGTGGTACCATCTTAGAACAAATGTAAAATATATGAAAAGAGGTTTCCAACTCCGTTTTATAGAAGTATCCTCGCTTGAATTTGAGACTTGTTTGTAAAAATTGAATACGTTGCTAATCTGTATCTGAAAGATTTGTGTCGCAGATTAGAGAATAAATTTCTAAAAATCACTTTTTGATTCATTTTAATTTGGTTTAAAAAGTAGTCTATTCTCATTCTTCATCTTTCAATAATACATAATTAAAGAGCCTTTGATCCTTTGCCTAGTTTATAAAGCAAATTTGATGTTTTCATTTTCTAGGTTACTTATAGCGATGAACAGAAGAAAGTAGGGCCCTCTGGGTAATTATTTTATTCAATGTAGTTACCTTCGAGGGCAATACAACGATTATAGCGAGTACACAATTTTCCAATGCCATTTTTCTAGTACAATTTCTCTACGGTCTCAAAATAGGCCTTAGTTTCGGTGATTACCTCTTCATTACCTCTGATTTTTTTCCTGCATGCGTGACTTTGACGTTTGTAAACAGGAAAAAGTCAATGTGGTACATATCTCGATAATGTTGTAGATATGGAAGGAATTTGTAGCTTTGTAGTTATGGAATTACTTGCTGGAAACTGGATATGACCGTTTAGCGTGGTGGCACTTTTAAATCATGTAACTGTTAGACCAGATATGACTGTAGTTCAAATAACTCGTTTAGTCCAGATTTAATTAGTCCGGGGTTCACTGTGATACTGCAGTTTTCCTATGAAGGCCCGTTTAGCATTAAAAATTGATGACAATATATTTAAAATCTTGTCAGCGCTATAAATTCAGCTAGAGAAAAGAGTAATAGATTTAACCATAGTACAGCAGTTTAATTTTTTTTTTATCAGTCTGGATCCATCTACAGTACTGTGTTTCATTTTAAGATTCTAAATTAATCCCATGAACCATATATTACCTATTTAACAGTTCTAACAATCTCGAACAGTTCAGATTTAAGTATTTCGATATATCCATGGATTATTTAATGTATTGTTCGCTTTTTATTGAAATAACTACATAAATATAATTTATAAACAAATGTGGCGTAATCTACTGTGTATATTTAACATCTATGTTCTTTTTGTTAGCTGAACTCAATAGCTCAGTTTATTTCAGGCCACGGCATATTCCGACAACATAAAAACATTCCTTATATTTTCTTTTCACTTGTCGTTTTCCCATCTCTTATTAGTGTTTTGAACGTTGATTGGTTGACTTCGAATTAACTATTGTTAAGTTGTGATAAATTAATTAATTTACTGTTTGAACAATAGGAATTGGGAATTATTTTGGAGCTTCTCCTCTTTTCTTGTCTGAGAAAATGTTCAGAATGGAAATATAGGAAACGACGTATAAATGATTGAAATGAGAACAAGTCCAATATTTTGAGGGATCAAATAATTATGTTTTTGTATCTCCATGGCTGAACACATTTCAATTTCCATAATTTGGACTCTTCAAAATATTAAATGACCAGAGTAGCGTGAAATTCGTTTTTGTACAGGGAAATTAATTGCTTCTGAAACTAGACGATGATCCTTGAAAGGAAAATAATATTTCAAAAGTTGTGTGTATGTATTGATGATTAATTGTAGATTTCCATCGCCATGAAGGGAGTCATTAAGGAAAATTATTCTGAGGTTATTAATACCTACTTTTAATTTACCGACTTCAGTGTTGAGTGTGACTCTTCTATAATAACATTTCTGCAACCATTTCCATTACAGTTTTTTAAGCCTCTCTTGATATGTACCTACCACAGACTACAACGTACAATCGAGGAGTTTTTGATAACGAAAAAATAGCGTACACTTTTCAAAGAATGAAA
The DNA here is from genome assembly GCF_016086655.4 of Lepeophtheirus salmonis. Lineage (NCBI taxonomy): Eukaryota > Metazoa > Arthropoda > Copepoda > Siphonostomatoida > Caligidae > Lepeophtheirus > Lepeophtheirus salmonis. Next base: position 65,805,176 of record NC_052135.2, read on the forward strand.
AAGAGTTCAACAATGATGCTTCATCACAAACTTCTTCATTAATATATCTTTTATTAAAAAAAGGATTTCCTTTGGCATCTACCATGCCCTTCAACCTGGGCCTAAAGGTGCCGTAGCACTTATTGGAGAAGGCCTCATACATGGCCGCCCACACCTTATCGGTGGGAGGCCTTGATGTGGACGCACAGACTCTTTACTTTTGTCTACTGTCAATTTGCCTACTCTTGCTTCATAGTATTGCTCTGATTGTCAATCTACTGAACTCGAATTAAATCCTATTAAGGTATGAAATATGAAAAATATTAATAAATGAAAGGTCCAACAGTATACAAAATAAGGTGTCATAGGGCATGAGTGTTGATTACTTCTTAGTTGTTTGTTTACATAACCAAGGATGGTGATGCCATCTTGGATTCGTTATTGTTAATGGGTAGTTTAGCTTAGTACATATGTGCCATCTTGTGTGAATTGATATCTTGAGTTGACCATAAATTAGTCGAGTTTCGTGTCTTAACTATTGAGTACAATTAAAGTCTAGAATCCCAAGTCCCTCTTCTGTTCTAGAGGGCTGTAGTCACAGGTTTGTTATTGCTGTAGGGGGGCTTAAATGACTATGAATGACTCACCATTTAATAAGGGCAATAAATACTACTAGAATCAATTCTCAATTACCGTTACCTATCAAAAACTACTATCAACTACAAATATTATACTTAATGGTTATGTATAAAGAAAAAAAACTTATGGGAAGGTATGATCATGAATTTTTATTATGACGGTGGATCCGTTTAGACTAAATGTAGGAATATTCGAGAAACACTTTAGTGTTTGTGCTTGCTGTTTATATAGAATGGAGAAAAATGAAAAATACTGAAAAAGTGCTTTAAAGAGGGAGGGGGGGGGGAATGTTATTTTAAATATTAATATTTATACAAAAATGAATTTAAATTTAATAATAGTAGTAAGAAAAATAACTATATTTTATTTTTTGCTAGTTTGAAAAATGTACTGTTATAAAAAGGGAGACTTTAGATTGTTGCACGCTATCATCAGTCTACACTTATTATCTTTTTTTTAATAGGGATATTCAATAAATAATATTTATGAAAGATTATGTGTAGTTTTTGTATTTTACACAAAAAAATCGAACCAAAAAATACAAACAATAGTCTTATTTACATATCTGAATATTTTTGTTGAAACTTTTGAATAATTTAGCAATAATGTAAAAGTACACTTTTGATTTTATAAGCATTTTGCGAGATTTGAATTGTCGTCGGCTTATTGCAACTCAAACTTTTTTTTTTGAGCCAAGAACAAATGGTAAAATAAGCCATAAAATATTGTTTTTTTCCCCCTCAAAAACAGGGCAATAAATTTTCTTTAAAGGGTATTTCCATTATATTTCCATAAATGCAATATAGTTATGGTTGAACTATTTGAAAAAATATTTAAAATTAGGATGTATCAGTTAAAATTACACTTCCAAAAATATAATTTTAAAATCAGCTAACCCGTTAGCGAAATATGACCCTTTTTTAAAAGCTTAACCAGTAGGTGGCGCTCACAAATTGAAAAACTTTTATTTCTGACTTTAGACGCCATATTTATCATAAAACTATGATTTTGCTATCAAATTATTTGTTTTTCGGGGTGAGGAGCTTGAATTTGATAGTAAAATCATTGTAAAACCAAGGGAACGTAATGATCTTCAATGTGTTTATGTTAAATTAAAACTAAATTTGCATGATTGAATTAAAGTTGAAGGAAGCAATTAACATAAATATATTTTTTAAAGTATGGAACTCGTGAAAAAATCAAAAAAGTATTTTTTCCGAAATTTCTTGGAATCCTTCATCCTCAAATTGGGCCCCAAAGACATGCCTCTCAAAACAATTTTTTTTCTTTTGAGTTTTCTTCCTTTGCTATTTTTTCTTCAATTCTACATTAGTGTTTCTCTAACTTTTTTGAGTCAAGTCACCTTTCAAATGGCTGAAAGTATCTAGGCCCCAGTGACATATATATATATATATTTAGATGATAAACGAATACAAAGTGGGCAAATCTTTATTATTTACTAATCTCTATTCTACATATTTTGAGAGATTAGAGTCATTTTCTTACAATGTTACCATGCACAATGTTGTAGAACACATAATTAACTGTCGATTGCTCAGAAAAACACTGTCTTAGTCGCTAGCATGAGACAGTACGAGAAAAGGATTAAGAGAACAGCACTGTTCCGCACGGGATTGTTCCAGAAGGCAATCACATAGCAGACTGAAGCATCGAAGAAGACAATTTACAATATATGTCTTGCACGGAGACAAAAAAGAAAATAAATTTGCTTTTTTTTGTTTAATCGAATAAATGTACAAAAATACTATATAAATGAAATTATGATTTTTTATTAATCACATCATTACTCTTAATTATACGACCTTACCAATCAATGTACACTTTACAAAAACATTTATAATTGTTCTATCTTTAAATTAAGAAAAAAATCAAAGACCACTAACCTTAAAATATATATGAAACTACTTTATAGCTTTTCAATGATGTATTAGATTAATATATATATAACTAATCCTAAAATTATCGAAATGCTAATTTCTTCATCTTCTAGACTTTATAACTTAGAATTGTATTAGGTTACGGATCCAGTATTTCATTTCTGAGTAGAAACACTATTCATAGTGCCACATAGCAAATTTGAGTCAAATCCTTTTTTTTTGTGAAAATGTCTTATGGAATAACAGATTTCTTAAAGGAAATTTATAATATAAAATAATTAAATGCCTAATTTTCCGGGACGTAAAATCCCGATTTCAGACCAAGGATATGTCATGACCTGAATTTTGTTAGCACGTCTTATATGTTAAAATAAAAATTGAAGCTTATTTGTTATTCAGGCTCGTACAGGGAGGAACCCATAGGCTTTAACCTAGATTAGTCTTTACTATGATCCTCAGCTCGTTTTATTGTTGGTCCATTTGGAATAATAAGGTTAAAAAAATTTGAAAAAAATATTTTTTTAAATAACACCAATACTTCAAAAAAGGCCGATTCTGGCCGATTCCGATGCATTGGTACACTTCTAGAAGAATTCTAGGCTGACTAGCAACTTATTTGGTGTTTTTAGGTTTATTTTTGGAGGAAAGGTTACGTGATACAATACAAGTAATAACGTGATTAATGGAGTGATTTTCATGGAGACTACGTCATATTATATGGCTCTTCGCTGAATCTCTCTCAACCAAAGAGATGAAACACAAATGAACAATGTATGTATTTTTTACAACGAACAAGGATCTTTGGAAATCTCTTCATTTTTCAATGGATCCCTGATTAAAACATGGGTCAATTTTCCACTTCGACACACATGAAGATTTGTTATTTGTTTGTCTGTTTATTCCTTCATCCCTGAAGAGAGAGGGAGAGTCTCTTTCTTGTTTACGTTCTCCTCTTTCTTGTAGTAGGTACCTACCTATTGTGTATTTAAATGGTAGCAACTAGCTAGGGAACTACGAAATCAAAATATTATACACTCAGCTAGGAAGAAGTGAAATTATATAGGTACATTTTTTTTTTACCATCATCCACAACAACAAATACCTCCAATAACAATAAGAAGTGGAATAATAATAACAGAGTAATCGTTGTTTGGAAAGTAAAAACGAAAATGAAAAATTCAAAAAGTATTAAAATCCAATCATTTCATACCCTGTAATAATATCATCATTCCATTGGATGTAAGAATCCTGGGAGTTTCGGAGGGTCATAGAGAAAAAAATATGTATGCAGATGACAAGTTCGGAAATATCTTGATCTAAATTTCAGCTGGTAACAAAGAGGGATTCATCAAAGAAGATACGAAAAAAGAGAAAAGTTGGAAACACGAAGATATTGATGAATAAATTTTCTATTCATTTTGGGAAATTGTTTTGGTCAATCCTTTAATCAGTTGAATTAACTCAACTAATGTAAAAAAAGCCAATGAGTAGGGTAATAAAACTTCTAGACACCTGGAATAATCACTCTGAATATTTATACCAACATGGGGGGAAGTGAAATAAGTACAAGGTTATGCCTTGATCAGTCTAGCGGTTCAAGCGCTTCCCGTTCTTTAACCGCTAGAACCAGAACTGACAAAGTCGAACCAACATCGCAATATATTGCTTATCGGTCTCGGTTCTTGTCCATATTTTCGTTTTTTGTACTTTATGGTATATTTATAATTTTTCAATATTCCATCTCCATAATTTGATGTAAATGAAACACGTCATTACCTTTATTATATCACGCAACCTTTCCTCCAAAAAGAAACTTAAAACAGGCCCCCCTAGTCTCCCCTCATGGCCCCACTTTAAAAACCATTGTCTGAAGAAACCTTAGTTTTCGGGACCCCTGCTGGAGCTTGGGACACAACGCACTCTGCGTATAAGGTAGCTGCGGCCTTGTTTGTATCTATTATCATTTCCTGGTCCCGAATTTTATAGCGACGCCTTTTGTTTTAAGTGCCTCTTACCAAACTGAGTCTGTATAAAAAATAACCGATACTGGTAAAGCTGAACCGGGAACGAGACCAAACCAAAGAAATGAAAGATCCGATACCTGGGCCTATAGAACTGCTAAATTTGAATCAGGCATAACCTTGAACATATCTGATTGGTTGAAAATAGAGTCAATGCCATTTTTAAATCAATTTCTTTAAGAGGAGAAATATAGAAATGCAAACTAAGCTGCAAGCATTTTTATTGCAATTGTATAGAATTCCATAGTAGTGTTAACTTTAAATAGTTCAAACTTCTACTTCAAACAAAGGAGATTCATACCAGTGTTGTGTCAGTTTTTATTTATTTGTTTAATTCCATTCTTAAAACCGGTCCAATCAGTCCTTGGGACCGGTCCTAAAGACTGTCAGTCCTTCGGATAATCATTACTAGAGCTGATTAAAAAAAAGATGAAATAAAGTTAAGTGACTTCATCAAGGACCAACATTTATAAGTTTTAGTACTGATATGCAGGACTGAACTAAACCAGACCGAGACTGAACTGCATGGGACTACAGTCCTTAGTCTTAAATAATGACTGACACAACACTATCTTTACCCAATCTCTTTTTTCCTACGTCTTAATTCTTCTACCACAACACTATTTTCAAAAATAAGTTTGCCTCAAAATGGTAAACTGCCGTCAAAAATAACTTGCCGTCTGAAATATTTCTTTCTCTTTGGGCACGGCCGGTATTATGAAGATTTGCCCCAGGCTTCATCAAATTTTTATAAAAATATCATTTATAAAATAACCTTTCCTTAAAATAAAACCCATTTAAGTTAATATTATTTGCTAAAAAACGTCATTAAATGAAATGTGGCACAATTTATTAAGAAGGCCAAAAGAATGATTTTCTATGAAAAATCATTACTAGAGAAATAATATAAAAAAAATATTATAAATTTTATTTTCTAAAAAGTGAAAATATTCAAGAGAATAAAATCAAATCTTAAAAATGAAACAGAAACATGATTGTCACAGACCCTGTCGATGCTAAAATCGGGCTTAGAGAGCTGAATTAGGAGATAAGTGGGCTTGGACTCGATCGTTAATTCTAGAGACGTGACTTTTACTCAAGACATGATTGTATTTTATAATTTTTGAAAACAAATTATCTTACAATTGTTGCAATTTTTTGCTATAGGTAGATATACACAAAGTACTATTTGTAGAACCCTATACCCGTGTTGGAATTTTAAATAATTTGAATATATATCCCACAGGAACATGATCTCATTGTCATTTCAATTTTTTCATTGCTAATAAACTACATAACTTTAAAGAACATTTCCGAGTGAAAAAGCTGAATTCCAGTCATATTTATGGACTTAAAATGAACTCAAATAAAATTTGAGGACTGGAACTGGAATCAATGAAAATATTCAATCACTTGGACTTGTGAGCAAATTCATGAGACTCGACTTGACCTTCCAGGGGTATCAGGACTTTTCCCCCTCTGCGGACAAAATGCTTCTAATTTTATTATTTTCTGAAGTTTACTTTTTGAATATATAAATTCATATATAAAAATAAAGTATTTTTGTCTTAAAAGAGTGAAGTAGTTATTTTATATTATGTTCAAAATTAAGTAATTTTGCTTTAGTGTCGTGAGGACACTACATTGGTGACTCCGAAAAAATAGTTATTAGATTAGAAAACGTCAAGGAGTCAGGGAAGATGTCTGAAATCAGTCTTTGTCTTTGAAATAGCCAACTTTTCTTTGCATTTCGGCCCTCTGGATATTTTGTAAAATGCTAATTTGAACTGGCTAAGATCATTCAACGTCCTTTATAAAATATCTAAATGTTCTCTAAATAAATCTTTATTCAATGTTGAAGACTTTTATTATTAGACGGTGTTTTGGGTCGAAATAACAATTAGGAGGGGCGTCCGCAGGATTATACATTTTTTTTGGGGGGGGGAGCAACAGCCCTTCCAGCCCACCCCCTGCAGACGCCCCTGATTTGTTAATGATCTATTTGATCTAATGAACAACAAAAGGGGAGCATTCGTGTCAGAGAAATGGAAGCAAGGCATGTGATGTGATTTAAATTATTATGAAGGATGGTACCGACTTCAATGAGACTTTAATCAAACGAAGAGTGTGCAATTGTCTCCCCTCTTCATAATGGGAACATTTGCATCCAGGATTTGAGTCATAATCATGGTAAAATAAGTTATGGTAATAATTATTCCAAATAAAAAAATAAAATAAGGATTCCCAGGCTGATGATGAGGATATAATATTATTTTCAATGGAGATTCGCATCATTTGATCGGATTTGAATATAAATTGAATAAATAACTCCTTAGTCCTAATCCTCTCTCGCTCGCTCTATACAGATAGATAAGCTCTTAGAATCCTCCTGGGATTCGGCATCAGTACTAATTCACCCTCTACACATTTAATATCATACACATACATATAATATATATATTATTTAGATTTAATCCGAGTGTCTCATATTCATAAGATCAGACAGACTCCTGATATATTATTTCAAAAACATTACTCACACTTTGTTTGCTTTTTTTCTTTTTCTTCTTCAACGCAATCATCCGAACAATTACCCGAAAACATATTTTGGGTAATATATATGATATGTATTCATACTTATGTAGATATCTGCATAAGTATTTTAATCTTACTTTTTCTAGCTCTCTTTCCACCCAATGGTTAATTACTCTTCTTTACGAGGATTGTTTAAAAAGCACGTGCAAAGGCCGAGAGATTACACTATTGGCGCTTTCGAGCTCATGTTTAGTTAGTAGTATATCTTGCAAGAACACAAGAACTTGCAAGGATCAGACTTTTGGAATATTCCGTGGCTCATCATTGTCTATTTTTATCGTCCTATTTATAATTCAGTTTATTTGATATAAATGACTAGAGTTATAAATAATATGACCTACTAGTATGGTAAAAAAAATCAACATGGTTATTCTCACAATTTGATGGTTTTTTTTGGTCATAGAGCAGCTTAGCTGTCAAGACGTAACATTAGAAGTAAACACAAATCCTAAATTTTGAAATTAATTCTTTTGACAATCATTGATTTTGATAATTCTTTATTTTTAAAATAACTTTTATTTCAGATTATTTTATTATCATAGAAAATTCAGGGGCGTCCGCAGGATTATGTTTTTTTGAAATTTTTTTGGAAAAAAATTTCAAAAACAACAGCCATTGATCAAAAATTATTTTTTTAAATCCAGAGTTGTTCACAAAAAATTCGAAAATTAAATTTCAAATATTAATTTTTTTTGGAAAAAACTTTCAAAAATCCAGAGCTGTTTACAAAAATTAAATTTTTTGGAAAAAAATTTCAAAAAATTGAATGTCAAATATCAGATTTTTGATTTTTTTTTTATAAATACACAGCAGTTCACAATAAATTAAATTGCTATAGCCCACCTTTAGTGGGAAATCAACAGTGTATGTCAAATTAGGGGAGACTATCATTTCTCTTTAGCACAAACATGTCCTTTTTTTAAATGTTTAAAATCTACGTAGCCCATTCAAAACGGACATTTCATAAATTTATAAAAAAATCCAATGGATGCTTTAAATAAAATGTAAAAAGGAATAAATGCCAGCCGTAAACGGCAAAACAAAATATTTGTATTAAAAATTAAATTTATTGTCCAATCCACTTTCAAAAATGGCGTAAGGAGCCTAGTCCGTCACATGTTCTAATTTTATATGGGTATATATAAAATTTTGGATAATTGCTGAATGAATACATATATATAACTGTGTACCTGCAATATGAAATTTAACTTTTGTCCTTTATAGATTTTACTTATGTACTAAATTAAGGGCATATTAGTATTAATATAGGGTCAAATGTCCCTCTATCTTACCCAACAATTAGGATATCTCTGTAATTGAATTACGTTAAAGGTACTTGTATAAACATCAACCTTAGTTTGATTTTCCCTGATAAATATCGACGATAACGCTTCATATATTGAGGAATTCAAATCAAGAGGAAAATATTGATTATACATTTTATTTTAGAATATTTCTTATGTCTTGGTCATATGAAAGAGATCAAAACATTCAAGTGTCAAAGCCACTGTACTTTGATAGGTTGAAACACAGATGAGACTAAGTCCATAAAAAATTGGGTCTATAGACTAAACCGGATATCAAAAAACCTCGTCATTTGTCAAGTTTTTTCCCCCAAATTTCTATTTTTTTCTTGCTTTTATGATGTTTTTATTAAGGGTCACGAAAAAAGTTTCCATTTCACATAAATCATAACCACAAACATGTCAAATCTTCATATTTACTATGAATTTCATTATTATAGTATAATTTATATCATAAATTCCACTCCATATCTATCAAGGATATCAGCAGGAATTACTCCGATTTTAATCCTCAATTATAATCGCAGTCCAGCATGGTCTTACAATTATAACTTCCCAACAAACTATCAATGTTATTTTCTTTGTGGTTACACATTATACTATATTAGATATTTTCTCTTCAAGAATGAAATGATAGTAATAAAAGTTTTAGAGAATAAATTATTATCAAGTCATTTTTCGGGGTATTTTTCCTTTTTAAACACGAACAGATCCTATTTTCTACAACTCTAAATATATATTTGAATAGTTTCTTTTCTATAAGTGACTGTGAATTGAACCTACTCAACATTAACTCATGTGAATAACTTCTGCCGAGTGTTTTGTTGATTACGCTACATCGCTCTATTGTTCAAAATTTAATTTCTAAAATAAAATGTAAAAATAAATTTGAATTTAGAAAAAAAAAGGTCCTACACATTTATATTTTTCTTGGTCCTCAGTCATGGTAAATCTGGGGCTGGATACAATGTTGGATCTAATAGAATTGTGAGCATTTTATAAATTTCTATTCTTACTCGATAAACACTCTTAAGGCCTATCACGATGACGTACTCCAACTAATCAAAAGTAGTAAGGTTGGCAAAAATACATACCATATTAGACCTACAGTATGTCCAAAAATTGATGGTGGTTTTTTTTAAAATATCATGAAATAACCTAAACAAACGATTTTTTTGTCGAAAAACTTTATTTACTTCCTAATATGACGACCTTTAAGCTTAATACATTTTTTTATGCCTTTTTGCATCCCTTTATACAGATTATTCAAAGTACTTGGATAAATTTTTTCACAAGCTTTTGTCAGTTTTTTAAAATTCATCCTCTGAAGTTGCTGGTGTATTTTCATTGAGTTCTCTCTGGACCAAGGCTACGAAATTTTCAATGGGAGACAAATCAGGACTGTTGGTAGGCCATGTGTCTTTGCCCCAGAGAGAATCCAAGTAATCTGAACACCACTTTTGTGACTTTTTGGAGTGGTGAGCAGGGGCACTATCCTACTGGAAAATGACCCTTGATGTAAAGCTGATATCGGACACTTACTGATTATCTGATATTATGGAGTACTCGGCCATAGTTTGGTTTCGTGGAATCAGGTGAAGATATGCCACTGCATGGTGGCTGATAACGGCCCAAACCTGAATTTTCTGAGGAAATTTCACAGTTAGAGTGGGCTCCACATCTCACTTATTTCTTGCCCAAACCCGATCTGTTTGGAGATTTTGGGCATGAAATAGCTCAAATGGACTTTCATCTCTGAAGAGAATACATTTCCAGTCATCTGCAGTCCAGTATTTCTGCTCACGATAGAATTGAAGCCGGGTTTCCTTTGTTTTTCTGAAAGTTTGGGGTGCAGACTAGGTTTTTATGCCAAAGTATTGAAAGAGTGCCCCAGGTAGTTGTGGACAGATGCCTTGGATATTGGATAGCCCTTTGAAATCAATCTTACTTCAAGTTGCCTTGTGTATGGCCTCTTTTTGGTCAAAGATTTTAAAATCACCAGTTTGGTAACTTTGCTAATTTTTTTCTTCCTTCCTCAACCCTTCTGATTTGCAAGGGTTTGTCCATCCTTCCTTTTCTTACGCAATTCTCAATGGTCCTGAGAGGAAACTGTAACCTTTGAGTAACGTCTCTCTGGCTTGATCCACCCTCTATCCTGCCAACAACCTTGGCCCTTGTCTCCAAAGAGTGCTCTCTCACATATTGATTTTCAACTAACATCCTTTGGTGTTTGTTGAGCCCTTTTATACTGATGTATGATGTAATCATCGAAAATTATTTCATCAGAAAAATTCAATATTGCCTAATGATTGTATCAGCCAAATCTCATTTTATTCCGACCAAAAATATTTTTTTAAACTATAAAACGGATATTGATAATACCACCATCAATTTTTTGACATCCTCTATTCAAACATATACTTTATTGATAAGTTTCTGCATTTTCCCCATGCTTTAAGATGTGACAAGCTCGAAAATTATTTTTTAAGCATCTAAGTATGTCATATACCCTACTTCATCGTCTTTAAAGTTTTTCCAAAAGGCCTTTTTTGATGATTTTGCGAAGTTTTTTGACAAAATGTATTTATAAAACAAACCATTGGATTCCAAAGCATTTTTGAATAATACTTTTACATATTTAATTATCTAAGTATCAAGATTGCTCAGTCCAACGAAGTTAATGAGAAACATTTAGTGTAGTATATTTTTGAATAGGTCTAATAACACATATTATGTAGAAATATATTTGTATATACATTTATTTCTCCGTTTCAAGGACATATTACTCAATAATTAAAAGGATTTTTGAAGTGATTAATCAAAATAGATTTTGCTACTTTGTTATTTTATAGGACTTTTGTCTATTTATAAAAAGGCCGCACATAGTAACATAAGTGGATAAGTAGGAACACAAAAAAAAAACAAAGACATATGATCCATCATTTTAAGAAACCACTAATTGACGCCATGGGAAGAAAGAAGAAGGAAGAAGAAGAAATCCTCGTTTCCATAGGTATATTTTGAATCACACATCATATGCTAATGAGGTAGTTTCGATATTATGTCAACGCGATAATTTGAATACTTGTAAAATTATTAGTATGGCTACTCAGTCCAAGACGCCATTTTCTTTTCTCGTTCTGGTCTTATGTGATTTGACCAATATTGTAGAGTTGCATAAAATATGACCTGCCTGGGTGCAAAAAAACAGACAGACAATCATTATGGTAATCCTGACAATTTGAAGAATGTTTTAGAAGAGATCAGCTAAGCTGTCATGACATTTCATTAAATTAGCTGCAAGTTGCTATAAGAGGAATGAAATAAACACAAATCTCATTCCGTATATCACAAGGATATGGGCAAGAATTATTCCGATATCGTTTCTCAATTCCACTCTGAGTTTAACAAGGACTTACATTGATTAACTCACCAACAATCCTCAGTGTTGCTCTTCGTCTGCCAGGCTAAAAGTGATTTAATATTTACTTTAAGAAAAAAAATAAAAAATAATGATAACATCTTTGAAAAATAAACAAAAACACTGTTCAGCTTGTAACTACAAATAGTATCCTCACATCTAAGGTTATATTTTATTACAAGTACCTGGATTGATCAAAGTTATAAGACGTCGATTCGTAAACAAACCTTACTTTATTAACTTAGATTATATTTACTTTTCTTTTCTTTTTTGATATGACATGCTGAGCTTTAGCAACACATGCTCGTTGCTAAGTTCTTATTTTTTGAATTCAGCAGTGACGTAGTTCTAAAATATTGAGTGCCTACTCAAAAATCACGACATACTAACTTTGCTTTATTAATATAGGAGAGACGTGGTCCGATATGGAAATTACATATATGTATATTCTTGATTGAGTCTTATGTAATTATATTCGAGATCGCCACACTGGTACTTAGACTACAAAAGAAACAAAATTATAAATGTGACTGAAATTGGACCAGAAAGACACTCTATATTGACGCTTCAAAAATGATAAGTTAGTTAAATTGAGTATGAATTGATTGATATCTTTTTTTCAATAATAAATAATTTACTCATAGTAATGAGTATTGGTGTAAACAGGTTAAAATTCATTTGGTCAGATCTAGGTGAATGATTTTGAAAAAAGAAACATATTTTGCTCATATAAATCCTAACAAAATGAGGGGAAAATTAAAAATATGCCATTAGTTACTACCAAGATCCTATAGAGTGCTTACGTAATAAAGATTAATTAAGTATGGTGACTAGAGTAGGAGGTTTTAATCTTTAAGTAAAGACACAATGGTATCTACAGAACAGCAATATTTCCTATTAATTCTTGGTTCAATTGGTTGAAATTCAATCATCTCAACCTTGAAATAATAAGGAAATAATTAAATCACACCGTAGAAAAAGTCGTAGTTTCTTACATAATGAGATATGATCTCGTCCAGTCTCATCCCTCAGTCCACCGATCGACTCTGAGCCCTTCTCTCCCTACTCAAATAGTATATTTTTACCATCGCTTCGCTTAGTAAAGTTAGTTCTTTATTATAAAAAGGTTGCAATATTTGAATTTCAACTTTCCGCTAAATGAAGAATAGTCTAACAATACGAGTATTGGGGAAGAATGAGGTAACTATTAAAAAATCTCTCACACTTTTTCGTGTTGTTAATATATGAGTACAGGTTGAGAGATGTAATGAATATGGCTGTAAGAAAACTTGTCCACTCATAGACAAAAAAATAAAAATACGGTATTCAACCTTGAAATAAGTGTAGAAATACAGCTGCATTCTTATAATGGCAAGAAAATAATAAATATGAATTAAAAATGTCAGGATAATTATTCAATTTTAAGGTCTATTAATCTTGTTCTCTATATTTTTCTTTTTCACTTTCTTTTATAAGTTGTAGGATCACCTGGTTTTTTAACATTATCACACAACATAATCAATTTTTTCACTATACATATGTACATAACAGATATCGATATATGGAGGCCTATATTTTCGTAATTTTGGGAGAAACCGACTTAGATATGATGTGTTATTTTATTTCTGACTCACTTTGATATGACGTCATCATAACTATGCAAGATTATTTCATCACCAATTAATTAAACAAAATGATTCTGATCGATCCAAACCAGGTTTGTACCTATGGGTTGAGAGGTGGAGTGGGAATGGTGGGACTCTACAACTCTAAAATTGTGTTGTCAACTTTTTGACATTCTTTTATTATATTTTTCCTTTCTAAAAAAAGGCTATTTGTCAAATTTATCTCTTCTCAATAATAAATTGTACATTAAATCATTCTATCAAAATTATTAATGCTTCTAATTTTTTTATAGTAATATCCCCGTTTCATACCAAGCTTGTTCCCAGAATCCGCCCAGAAATCTAATTTCAATGGGTTTAAAAGCATATTTATATGTATTATTGTATTGGTTTGTATCTTGGATTGTGGACTGCGGTCCAATGCGGCTCAGTACATAGAGTGGGCCTAAATCAAAAAGTCAGGGAAAACTGAATGTAACTAGTTATATTTCAATATTACGTATAAAAATTAGCATGCATGCCAAATTTCCGATGGTTGGGAAACGGTTTTAAACGCTGGCACAGGGTTGAAATCTCAATGTCCCATTTTCTTTCTTGATAACTCATTTTTTTTTTGTATATATTGCTTTGCATTCCAAAAATTAAAGTTTAATAGTGGATAAATTATTATAGTTTTATTCGTGACTTGCTTTGAAAATTTCAAAAAATATTGACCAATGGCTCTTAATCTTTTTTTCATTGACGTATCCTCTTTGAAATATGTTTTCAGACACGTATTTTTTACTCAGTGCAAAATATTTTTTGTAGTAAATATATATACTTTTTTAAATCTGACGCACCCCCATTTGAGAACCACCGACAACGAAAATAAATCCCAAAATTAAATAAAGAAGAAATTTTTTCGGTGGAAATGAGATAATTCTGAATTAACTTATTTTGTCTTTGTTATGTTGTCTTCAAATACATTATATATAGAATAAAAGTCTATTTATATATCTCTCCAAGGATATCCAGGTTAAGACAAAGTAGTTCTAAAGAGATATTCAAAATGTCAGAGGAAAGTACAAACAAATAAATAATAAATAATTGAATACACATCACATATACCTATATCAAATTTATCATGTTTTATCGGAAGTGCAGGTTTTTGAATGATATGGCTTTTAAAAATCTAGGAAATATAAATCATGCAAGATGGTTTATGTAATATAATTCTACGTCTGTATATTTCTGTAGAAAATCCTGATTTGAACTTTAATTATCTGGTAAATTTTGTAATAATTGTCTAGACTATATCCCTATGTAAATGTTGGGAAAGGCATATATTTAAAACTATACCCATAAGATTGATTAAAGGGCAAGTAGAAAAAACTCAAAAAATTGTTGACAAGTTATCCAAGAAAATTCCTATTTTTTATCCTCCTGAAAATGTTCTTATCCGTATGATTTGTGATAATAGACTTGAAATTCGAAAAATGGTACAGAAGATAATTCAATCTTCATGAGTTAGTTTTTTACAATCCTTTCCTATATTGTTTATAATACTGAGGTAGTATTTTAATTGTAGTGAATATTAGGAATTTATTTACCGGGTCAAAGTAGAGATGGCTGAACTCTCCATTACAAAATCTTTATCGGATAAGCTAATTCATAACGATATCAAAAATAAAGAGCTGTAGATTCCAGATACATGTTCAATGCACTCAAGCTGTCGAATGACCCATTTAAAAATGTGATAGAGGCATAATCAAAATGTAAAGAGTAGTAAAAATAAATTCATTCTTTTTAATAGATTTATTTTTAATTTTTTCCCATAAATGTTTATCTCCTTGGCAATCAAAATAGTGTTGGTATGACTCGACAGTTTTCATGCTTTTATCGACTTTTTTTTTTTTTGATATTTGGACCTGCAGAGCTTGGTGCATCTTTGGCATCAAAATTACCAGAACGGAATGGACGAACCAGAATTTCGCCTGATTGGCTGTTACAGTATTCAAACCATAAACACTATTTTCTTATATTACTTATGAATATAATTAGAAATAATCCATAAAACTAGAGCTAATCTCTTTATATAGAATCCTTTATTTTATTATATTCATTAAAAGGAAAGAAAAATTTAATCGAGGAGTCGATGTTTAAAAAACAAACAAAACAGAATTGAAGAATTGAATGTTTTTCAACAGTACGTATCAAATATATATCACTAGACATTTATCAATTTAAAAAAAAATAAATATCTATAGTCGACTTAATACACTATCGAAGTATTAAAGGGAAAATTCAAGGATAGTCCGTTCTTAGGAAAGTTCCCTTGGACCAACATGACAGGACCGGGTCGAATAAATTTGGACCAACTCAACACTACATATATGTAGTATAACTTCAAGTGACATTGGAGTTGTCAAGGAAGTGTGAAGCAAAAGAAGATTCGCGAATCCTTGAAATATTCTAAAACAATGGAAGTATTAATTGTTTCTATTATACAACAAGATTTATGTATATTCTACATACATAAATTGACTGTAAATGAATATTTGAATTATTTATCATTATTCAAGTGGAGCCTGTACTATTATAATTAGTATTTTTGTCATTTTCTGTATTAAATATTTGTACTTAGATAAGTACATTTGATAAGTACATAGGTTAGACGTGTTATTAGAAAGTGCAATAAATCATAGTGGAATAATAATATGGGGGAAAGGAAGAACTAACATGAACAAAAGTAGCTAAATTTAGAACCTTATTAGCATAAAGAGTCTACTCATATTTGTTATGCATATTTAAACAACATAAAAATACATAAATCAAAAAGTATTTAGATATACACTTGTTTTTACTTTTCTTCTAACCAAATTTTATCTGTCATGTCCCTACGAACATTAAAGTGTAACCTTTAAATAGATTCAAACAATAGAAGACATATAAAGACTTGTTGTGTTATAATTTGACGCGTCTAAGTCAATCTTACTTGGAGTAATTGAGGCAAAAACAATAAATGTCTCGTGAACACTGATTTTGCAGAGAAAAGTTCCGAGTATTATTGGGGCGGTTTACAGAGATGGGAGTATAGTTACAAAGATAAATAAATTCAGAAAAAATGTCTTTTCAAGCCACCTTTGTATTTATAATTATCTTTTTTTGGTCTGGGTTGGTTTGGATTTGGGAATTGAAAAAAGCAAGAACTTTGGGTTCTATAAAAATCAAACTTTTGCACCATTAATTGTAAAAGTCACGAAAATTAAAATTGAAAATAAATGTGTAGAATACGCTTAAAATTAATTCTTTTCTCTTAAAATATAAAAAGAAATACTCAAGTGTCAATGTGTTTAAAATTACCATCACTATCCTTTTATTAAATTTAATCCCCGGATCCTGCTCCAAGACAATTTCCCACAAAATTATTAACCCTAGCGGATAATTTTAACTGTCGCTTTACAGAGCCACTGGTACGAGTATACCTATGGCTACCCCAATTAAGAAGCAGAATAAAATAATATTTGTAGTGCATCAAATATAGATTCACGACTATATTTAATTACCAATTCACCACCGTGGTGTCAACATATGTTAATTTAGTCGTGGTTGATTTTAACCACAAGAAATAATAACTCTGGTCAATAAAGGACTAACTGACGAAAAAGGAGAGATGTAAAAATCAGAATGTTTTCCAAGATCACAAAATCTATTGACAGAACAACAGCATCATTTGGACTAAATATATATAGGCAAAGGTAATAGAGAGCAGGTTTCTATTCGCTATGAGAATGTCATTTCTCTACATATATTTAAAACGGGCCTTAGAGTAAGTTATCTGAGTATTATGGCGGCTGTGGTACAACCTGGATCAAGAAAATCGCTGATGACTTCCCCTGTGTGTGGCAGTAGGACAGAGCCCTCCAGTACGTGTCATTAAAGTCTCCAGAATGGTTTGAAGATCATTGGTATGACTTTATATCAAAAGACATATGACGCCTTAGCTCATCAGATTTGAGCCCTATGGACTAATTTTTCTGGGGCGTGTTCGAGCAAGGACCAATAAACTTGTTCATAAAAGTCAACTGCATCCGCTTCAGGAACTATAAGGAGAGGGGGATTGAGGCCAGGAAGATTGAAATAAAAACGATTTGGTAAGTAGTAACCTTGTCGTAACCTTGTTTATAAGTTATGAAAATACAATATTAATACCCCTAAATTATGTTTGTTTTCCACATCCTTGTACTTACGAATTTTAGTTTCAAACAGGTAGACCTTACGGGAATGATGATAATGTGAAAGTTTGATCTCTTTTCTCTAATGAAATCTAAAAGCTGAGATAGAGGAACAATATTATCTATTAAAGAAATGGTAGGAACATACAATGAAATCATGTATTTTCATTCCAGTTTTTTATACAAGGATTTTGGTAAATGATGTCTGGACGAGGAAAATCTCTTTTTACTATGTACATGGAATCATAATAATTGTTGTCGTAAAACCGTTTCAGTCCATCAAGGACAAGTTTTCTTATTTTTTATTTCAAACATGTTTGAACTGTACATACCTATTAGACTGGTACACAGTACACATGGTATCTTTACTGCATTGATAAACAAATAGCCGACTACATACCTATCTATCCATAAGAGCTCCCTTTTTATATGTACAAGGTGCATAAGTGATTGTTATAAAATCTATATGTATCCAATAATAAATTAACTTTCTCAAACTTTTTAGTTTATAAGTTTTAAAAAAAACTTTAAATTTTACAAGCAGTCATATCTGCCTCTACACAAAGGTGTAAACTACTACATTTCCAAGGAAACTCGTACCAAGCAAATTTCTTATTTGTGAAAATCCAAATTTGGGTGAGGAGTAGAATTAGTCTCCCTCTCGTTAAGCACACTCTGATTAGTTAATGAAGGAGGTCTCTTATTCAAACGATAAGATCTTCAGACCCCTTTCATTCTTTTTCTTAGCGTAGCTGCTGTTATATACGAATTTTTTTAGGTTAATGTCTCCATTTACAAAACTATTTAAAATAAAACTTTGAATGTGTAGCATACTTATGAAAAAAGAAGAAGACTTTTTTGAAGTATAAAACTTGTTTCATGGTCTTTGAAAAAAGGAAGTTATGTTACCGTATAAAGGGAGTGTTTAAATTGATTCATTTCTTTAGATATGTAGCCCATTGGGATGATTGGTTCATACTTTATTTAAATTTCAAGCTGTCGCTAAAGTCGGCATATCTCTTCTTTTTCCCAACACCCACAACTAGGCTCAAAAGACAGCCCAAAATGTTTAAACATTAAAAAAAGACAATTTCAGCTCTAAGTAAATTAGATTTTGACCCGTTAGGACTTTTAAAAGTAGTAATAAGTCCTCTCAAATATTTTATAAGGAACGCTGACGCACCTTGTATATTCCAGAGGTTCGAAGAATCGTAATAAAGAAAAATCTCTCACTTCATGGTTTGTTTGTTTTTCATGTGTTAAAATAGGACTCAGGATTTACGATACGGAATAAAATTACCTTGTATATACCTAGATACCATAATATCAGTAACAATATTACATAATAATACTATTGTTGTAGAACTCGAACTAAAAAAATAACAACTCGAGTTTACTAAAGTCTGAATATTACTCCAACTTGTCCGAAATATTACTTAAAAAACTCGATTTAATTAAGCTCAAATGATCAAAGATTGAAATATTCGAGTATAGATTAATATCATCTTCAGTTGTTTTTTTCTACATTTTTATTGAGCAATTCTTTATAAATTTTATTGCCATATATTGAAGGGAAGGCTATTCTAAACTTATTTGTGCAAGCCATGAAATACTAATCCATTCCAGCAAATTTGGTGCAAAGTGAGAGTGTATTTTCTAGTGCTGAGGAAATTATAACGAGAAATAGAAATATAATACATATTAATACCTCTGATATGTTAATAACTACACTACATGGCAACTTAAATTAATTATTTGTTATGATTATAAATTAAAATTTTTGGAAATTATTCATTAAATTATTTATAAAGATAACTTTATAAAATTACATACATTACTTGAATAATATAAATAATTGCCTGTCTTATTGACGTCGTCAAAGTAACTTAAATATTGAACTTATATTTTATTAACTCAATGAAGAAATATTTTTGTTATTGTTTGAGCTCTACATGGCTCAATTGTCAAAAACTCGAATTTAATAGTTATAACTCGAATCTAACACTATGTAAATAAAAGGTATAAGGACAAAACCCCTCGAGAACAAAATCTCCCTATGACTAAACCCTCAGATATAAAATAAATCAACACTAGCAGAAACACAGTACATATCTTAAAAATAGGAAAGGAAAAAATGATTTTTTTAATTTTTTTAATAATATGTTAAAATTCTAAACTAAAACGCTTTACTATAAACTATAATTATATAATAAGTAACTTTCTATTCTAAAACCTCCTTTTACACAATATTTTTTGTTGTTTCTGTCTATTTGATGTAAATATAATCAAACCTGCTCCACTTTTTGACATTCTTGAAAATGCACCAAATGAAAATATTGATTTTGGTAAATAAAAAATTTCAAATGTTTGACCTTGTGATTTATTTATTGTTATTGCTAACTTGCCATGTTCCTTCTTCAACCATAATGAAGATTGAAGATACCTACTAAGATTAACTCGCTCATCCTCTTTCTAACACTTTTTTAATTTGTATTTGATATCTAATAATATGTTTTTTGGTTTTTTAATTTTTTTTGTGCATTTTCGAATCAACAACCCGTACCTTAAAAAAGTTTTAGACACGGGGATTTTATCTTGTAGTATGAAAAAAATAAATTTATTTCCCAAAAATCAAGCATGTCCTCCAAAGCCAGAGAGAATTAAACATGGCTTGATGTACGTAAATCAAAATTCTAAACAACCCCGCTTTTTTTTGGTCTAAAAGTCTGTATCTCTCTTTGTTTTTTAAATAAATGCGTTCGTATCATTATTTTTCTAAGCGGGACGTATATCATACACAATTTATTTTTATACTATTTAAGATATAGGTAAAATATACACTTGTTCATAGGCCAGAAACTATATAATTATTAATGACGAATATTAAAAGTTATACCGTTATATTTTTTACTATTCAAAAATCTAAACTGAAAATACAAGAAAAGTAATTAGCTTCCACGGTAGGGTCTAAATATCTACATCGAAGGTCATTGCAACGCCATTCTCCCCCTTTCTCGAAAAGACCATGCTTTTTTACACAATTTTTAAATTAACAATATATATATTTATTAATTTCTAAAAAATGTTATTTTTCAAATTTTGCATTTGCAAAGAAATTATTCGTCTTACGGTCATTTGTCTTTTCTAAAATAATAGGTCACTTGTCCAATTTTGCTCTTCTAAATTAAAGACATGAAAAAAACTTTCTGTCAAAATTGTCAATGATCCAAAAACCCCAATATTCAACGTTCCCAAAAGAAAAATCCTACTAAGGAATCTATCAAAGTTCACTTGAAGGAGCTAGTTTATAACTTATCTAGTCATAGTCTTATTTTATTTTGTCTCTTGATTACGATTTCTCAAAGCCTTCGTCTTGAGCATGGTTGTATTTGGTACAGGGATTTGATTAAATTTCTATTAATCTGTTCTCCTCTGAGTTAACTATATTCAGAGGAAACTTTATATTTTCAAAGGTTCTCTTAGTTTAAAAATCAATTTTGAAGCCATGTCTAAGATAAAGTAGACTTTATCCTAATAATAATATCCTTATATTATCATGAGTTTACACATAACTAAAGTTGATAATCCTGTACAGAAAAACGCGTGCAGGAGAAGGGGGAAGGGGAAGAAAAACTTATGGTATCATTGTTTAAAATACTGATGTGATTATCAGCTGCCTACTTTATTATGATTTTTGAGGAAAGTATTTATTAGCAAAATGTTTAATAAAGATTTACTAGGTATAATTGACTTAGACGTTTTGTATCCGTTACAGTAGAATTGAAAACGTCACACTCCATGAAATTGTAATTCATTATGAACCATATTCTCAGAATAATAACTAATAAAACGACCTAATATAGTATTTCGAAATATATTTTGAAGTTCCGAGTTGAAAAAAGAAGGCTTAGATTAAATATAATCTACATACTAAAAAATAAACCATCATACATTTATGTTAAATATACACAATTAAACAATATAACTAATAATAACAATAAATTATAAATACAGAATATTCTAATAATAGATTGATCCAAATCATATTTCCTTGTTTTGACATTGGAATTCAGTCAAATATGTCATAACTTTAGGTTACAAAACACACGCCAGACGTGGAGTTTAATCAAAAAGATCATCACCCCACTTTCCGTATGTGGAAGCTGCTATATACAATTGTGCACAGGATAAATATATTTCTACCGCTTATACAACAACATACTATTATCATGAAGGATACACATAATAATTATAATGCTACACCCAATGCAACTACCCCCGTTGCATTGACCATTTAAGCAGTTGTTTTTGCCTTTTATGTGTTTTCTGAACACTATTTTTTGGAGCTTATGAACCATAGCTAATCCTTAAGTGATAAAAAAGTAATATTTATTGACTATGTAATTTTGGAAAACCTAATGATCATACCCAAGTCTTTAATTGAAGAAACTAATGTCAGACAAACTAGTTCAAACCTACTACCCCCGTTGTTGTGACCATTTAAGCAGTTGTTTTTGCCATTTAATGAGTTGTGTATTATAATTCTTGATATTTTTAGGTAAAATAGAATCATATTTTATAATTAGATTTGAAAAAAATGAATACTTACTGCTTACTGCTCCATTAATTTAATGATGGTTCCTCGGGAAAGGACGGATTTACCTATGTATTTCTCCATAATTTTTTTGAACGTAAGATGATTAGCAATGGATAAGGGTTTTACTTGCAAGAAGCATCTTTGAGAGATCAGAGTTAAAGTCTTACTTGATTTATTCATCATTAACTTGATTTTTTAGATGAATATCCATGCTCTTGATATGAGATGAGAATAATGAGTGGCGTGTAATTCTAGACAGGGGACTAAAGGGACATTTATATCGACAAATCCGAAAAGCCGTCTGTTTCTCGTCCGGTAAGTATTTCCGAATTACTGGGCCTCCATTTTCAGAAATCCAAACAGAAAGCGACGTTATTTCATGTATTTCATTAAGTTTTCTATCGACTATCTATCAGTATCTAATATTGAATGATTAAGGCGGGAATTGATAACGTTCTTGATAGAGGAAGATGCTTATTATTTTAATCAATGATACCATAAGTATTTCTTCCCTTCTCCTCGCACGCTTTTTTATCCTTACCAAAATTATCAACCTTACACATAACAATCTTTATTGACGTCAAAAAGGCAAAGAAAAAAAACTCGAAAATAACTTGATTGAGTCCAAATTTTAGTGCTGACTGTTGAATGTTGAACGATTCTGTATGTATTTGATTATGTAAAACAAAACCACATACCTTGAAGGGGGGAGGGTCCAGCCCACCCCATACGAACACCCTTGCTGAAGGATGAAAAATATGTACCTTAATGTGTATGGTGATCATATATAATTTCCAAAAAAGAGGACCCATTACAACATCCGAATGCATACAAACATGGGAGTAATCACCAAAGGAATTGGGGTCCCTTCCAATAATTTTTCTGTAGTAGCATTTATCGGCACTATGAATGATGAGTCATCTATAGTCACTTCTATCAAATTACGACACTGACAAATTATTGAAATTTATTCAATGATGTCTTAGCTCCTCAAAATGAATAGAAAGTTAAGTTTTATGACTAAATAGTAAATATTATATATTTGATATCTTTACAACCTGATCGACATGAATTGAAAATGTTGGAGGACAATTATAGGCAATATAATCTCTAAATAATAGCATGAAATAACTTATTCGAAAAAAAAAAAAATATTTAACAAAATATGATCTACACAGATTTGTGTATACTTATTTGCAATACTCTGAAAACATTCCAAAACCAACCAATAAATCAGTAATTTTTAATATTTTGTTACACAGATAAATTATTTTTCCCTCTTAATTGTTACTACAATGTAATGGGTATGTGATGCTAAATGTGGACCACAGAGTCACTATCTTACGTTCTTGATTATGTCAACAATAAGGGTCCCATATCTATTTTGTGTACCATGTCAATCAATATAAATATGCACTATTTGTCCCGTGTTAAAACTAATGATGAGACGATTTAAAAAAACAAATGTCTATTCGGATACGATTCTAGTAAAAATTAGCGATGCAATTTGCTATCAAGGGCGTCCAAAGTATTATATTTTTTTCTGGGGGTGGGGATGCTAGTTTTTGATTATTTTTTGTTTTATATTGTTTTGAAAATTAATATTTTTTGTTTGAAAAAAATTTCTAAATTAAATTTTTGTATAAAAATTCCAAAAATTAAATTTCCTAGTAAAAGCAAAAAATTCCTTAAGGGGAGTAGGGATTATTTTTTTTTTCTCTTAACTTTGAAAAATAATAAATAGTTAATACCAGTAATAAATAAGAATTGGAATTGCAAATTAATCATTATTTTCCTGATACCGATTCCAGAAAAAAATACCTAATTCCAATGAATCGTCCCATCACTAGATCAAACCATGCATTGATAAAAATTAGCCAAACTAGATGTAAAAAGGCCGAGCAACAGACAACTTCTCTTTTTATGTGCCTTACTAGGATTAGAACAATAAGGTTCAGTTTAAAAAAAAAAATTGTGCCCAATTTCACTGCTGAGGGAACATTTGCATAATTATAACATAACTTTTGACTTTAAAAATAGGTATTTAGTGTTACTGGACGGAAAAAATGATCCTTTATATATTCTTTGTAGTAATTGCTATGTAAAAAAAAAAAAAAAAAAAAAAAAAAAAAAATAGATAAAGGAGACAGTTGCAAGAGGCTCTTTTTCTCGAACATTAAAAAGATTTATAGCCACAAATCCGTCATCTTAGATCTTTTTCTACATGTAGGACCAACATTTTATATTCAATGTGTACTAATTTAAGGATCTAGTGAAATAGTTCAAATATTTTTCACAATTTTTAACTCACTCTTCATATCCCACTATTGTACGGGAACAGGTTCTGCTTTTAATTCGTAGCATTCAAATGGAATTTGCTTTACAGGGCTGTTCACAGGGGGTGGATGGATGGCCTGTTGTCCCCCCTAAAGGAGTTTTTCCTTTTAACTACAAAAAGAAAAATTGGAAATTTATTTAAATTTTTCAATTTATTTTCCTCAAAAAAATAAATTTTCAAATTTTTTTCTCAAAAAATTTAATTTTCTGTGAATAGCAATGGTTATTCAAAAATATATAAACTGAAATTTTTATCCAAAAAATTTAACATTTTGTGAACACCTGTGAATTTTTGAAGAATTTAATACTTGAAATATAATTTTAAAAATTTTTTCTAATTTCTTTAAAAATTTAAACTTTTTGTTAACAATGCGGATTTATGAAATTTTCTCCATAAAATACTATACTTGAATTATAATATTTGATTTTTTTTTCCAAAAAAACGTAATACTTGAAATATAATTTTTGAATTTTTTTTCCTAAGAATTTAATTTTTTGTAAATAGCTGTTGTTTTTTGAATTTTTGAAAAAAAATTTTTGTTTCAAAAAAGAAAAAAAAAAATTTTAAAAAAGTTCGACAAAACGTCCGTTGCTCACTCATTATGCTTCCCTATGACAATATACCCCCGTCTGCTTTTAATGAGGAATAAAAACGTTGTGAACTTTTGTGCAATTTAAAAGGTCAACTAGACTAAACTCAGTAACAATAATTTTCCGGAAGCTTTGTGACCCAGAAGTGGCCAAAATCAACTGAAGTCCTGTTGTGTTGAAAAAAAGAAACGAAAAAATTGAGAAGAATCCCGGCCAATCGATAAATGTGATCACTAACAGCATGGACGTAGCGTCCCATTCAACTGTCCATTGTGTCATCAATGATTACCTACGGTACCATAGTTATGCACGTCACAAGGGACAGCTTTCACCCTGTCAAACAGCGAGAAAGGGGTCACCCGAACCAAGGCTTTGATCAAGCTAAAACAGAAGCCTCCCATGAAAGATCTTGTC
The DNA here is from genome assembly GCF_016086655.4 of Lepeophtheirus salmonis. NCBI lineage: Eukaryota > Metazoa > Arthropoda > Copepoda > Siphonostomatoida > Caligidae > Lepeophtheirus > Lepeophtheirus salmonis. The sequence continues at coordinate 65,830,811 of NC_052135.2, forward strand.
TATTTCTTCTCATATTAGAAAAATATAAGTCAAACCCAGAAATATAACTCGAGGAACAATAAATGGTTGGCAAACAGTCATTTAAACGTCCCTAGGATAATGAAGGGCAAATACCCCTAGCAGGCTATGGTTCTTGGCGTTGTTAGAAGCAAGGATCACATTATGCCACCCTTCATTTTCTAGCAGGGCTTAAAGGTCAACGCCAAAGTCTACATCAGTGTTCTACGCACCAAAGTATTTTTCTGGGTCGTGGCATCATAAAAGACCTACTTTGTTTTATACAAACTTTACTTTATTATTTATAGTTAAGATCTAAAAAATTATAAAAATTGTTTTCCAAAGTGAAAAAGCGATATTTTTCACAAATAAATATATTTTAGGGTTTTTTTAGTGTCCATCTATGATTTTATTGAATGGTATTCCACAACAAGGAATTTAATCTAGAAGTTCTAAACTATGCTAGATGGATGTCATTAGGAATATATTCAATAAGTATATGTACATTTTTACTATAATCTAATGTCGAATGATTAAATTTGCATTTACCTGCCTTCTTATGAGCTTACTTATAATTTGAGAAAATTGGCTAACTATACACTGACTTTGGGCCTTTTTGTTTGACTTCTTTTTTGAGGAAAGGTTGGGAGATATAATAAAGGTGACATGATATATATAGGTACAAGTTGTATTTTATGAGTTAAAGTACAACAATGGTCACTCACAATTTGTGAAGTAACTACCATTTCCTTTACATATATATGGACCCTCGTCATCGCCATGAGAAACTAGAGGTCTTTGAAAATTAGATTTGCGTGTGATTTCTTTTAATAATAATAAAAAAGAGGTCAACAAACTCTTTTTACCAGATTTAATTTTCAGAGGTTGATATTCGTTGAAAATGTGTAATTATTATTTGTATAAAAATGTTGTCACTATATGAATATTTTTATACTGGTTGTGGTATCAAAATTTGTATTGGTATTTGGATACTTTTTTGGCTTACAATATAGAACATAAATGTCGTAAATAATGTTAATTATCATCAATTTACGTTTGTGTACACATGAGATTGTTTAAATTAATTATTTTCTTAAATAGTTTTAGAATGAGAAGTGATTACCACACTTATAATAAGTTTTGAGAAAATAAGCAAGAACAACAATGGTCCCATATGTATTTTGTGTACCATGTCAGTCAATATAAATATGTATATTTGTCCCGTGTTATGATGAGACAATTTAAAAAAAAAAAAAAATCCGATGTCGATTCTGATGCGATTTTAGTAATAATACAGAAAAAATTATTGGAAGGCCCCCAATTCCTTTGGTGATTACGCCCTTGTTTGTGTACATCCGGATGAGGTAATGGGTCCTCTTTTTTTCCGGAAATTATATATGATCACCATACACATCAGGCACATATTTTTCATCCTACATAAAAGGCGTTCGTAGGGAGTGGGCTGGACAGGCTGGACCCTCACTTCAAAACTTAAGGTTGAAAAGGTTGCAATGGTTGCATTTCAACTATTCTATGTCGCTGTCTACAATTTCAAGATAGAAAGAGAAAATATGGCGTGGGGCCAACTTATACGGGATACCCTTAAGATTCAACGAATGTTGCTTCAATAATATAAAATATAACTCTCCAACGAATCCTCAGTGTTACTTTAAAGAGGTTTCCCCGGACAATCAAACAAAACAATGGACACCCCTGTTTTATTAATATAAAAGATATATAGAAAAAGAAAGAACAGGGGTGTCTGCAGGGGCTGTATTCCCCTAAGCCTGTTGCAATAAATCGATTAATTGTGCGATAAATTAAAATGAGCGATAATTTTTTGCCGGCTGCAATAAATTCCATCCGAACGCTGGATATCAAAAGTTTTTAATCCGGTGTTGGTATTTCTTGCTCTTAATCTGCAAGACCAAAGTAAATATAGATTTGCATTTGATTGAGGCATCCACTTTTAGTCATGTTTTTTGTTGTTAGTTTACACAAAGGTTCTAATGTTTATTATTTTGTTGAAGTGTTATTTGGTTTACATTCTTTTTATTTAGTGTTGAAATTGTATTTATTGTTTTTTAATTCAATAGCATTTTTAGTAAAAATAATTTTATTTATTGTTTTTGGATGTTTTTTTAATTAATTCTGGATATTTTAAATATATTCCAGATGTGCAGTTCCAGTGATCTTTATTAAGAAAAGTTTATTGATCTTCAAAAGGGTGTACTTGAATTATTATGTCATTATCATTATATAAGTTGAAAATGGTGTCAAAACGGCAATATTATCGCTTATTGCAATAATTTCTGGGGCAATTCATTGCACAGAAATATGTGTTATCGTGATAGATCTATAGACACCTCCCCTTCCCCACCAAAAAAAAAATAAAAATAAAAAATAAAAAGTTATGTTTTGTGAATAGCTGTGGATTTTTTAAATTTTTATCCAGAAAATTTAATTATAAAATTTGTTTACAAAATGTTTATTTTCCAAGTTTTTGTTCCAAAAGATTTCATTTTATATGATTAACTGTGGATTTTTGATTTTTTATCTTCATAACCTTGCCCCCCCTATAAATACTACGGACTCCCTTGCAAAAGTTGTAGCAAATTGTCTAAAACCTTTTACCACAGATCCTACTTTGTAAGGAAAGGATGATCATCTCATCCAATTTTGTGGCTACGAAGCAGTAATAATAACAATAAAAAACAAAGTCTTCGTGTCAAGAATTTTAAAGAAAACAACATGTGCGTGTTACCATCTCATAATTTCAATATTTTATTTGGTTACTATTTTATTTCCCTTCATTTTTTTAACGATGGTTCGATCTTTTTTATAAATATTTGCAATATTTAATTGTACAAGTCTGTAATTTCATTTTTTTTTTTTACTTTTTCTTATTTATTTAATGGAGTTTATGGAAGGAGCATAGCGATAAGTAACATACTTTGATACACTATGAATGTTGTATTGATGAATTAAATTAAGCTATTCATTTTATTATGGAGATTTCGCATGTAATCAAATTTTGAGCTAAATTATTATTTGCCGAAAATAAGGATTTGAATCATTTTTATACAGCTTTTAAGAAGGTACTAAGGATGTAGAAATTGGGAGATCCCATCTGGTTTCCCTTATTTTATATTCTACAGTTGACGTTTTGTCGTCTGTAGACGTTTAGTCTATTCGAAGTTTTGTTCATACGACGTTTTGACGGTCGACTTTTTTTGTCTGCGCACAGTTAATTATTATATACATCAGACAGTAAGAACAAAAAAAAAAACAGAAACAGATTTCCTAGTATACGTACAGACGTATTAATACGACTATATCGTTGTTTCTCAGATTAAAAATATGTATTTATACATATAACTAGGGATCACTATATACGGTGCACACCGTACACATATACGATGCTATAAGCGAACGCATGCAAAAGTTCACTTATACGAACACATTGTTATTTCTAAGATCAAACTATATTTGTTATATATATCAGGGATCACTATATACAGTCCCCCCTGTGACTGTTTTTCATTCATACAGATAAACTTTGCTTTATCAGTAAGGGTAGAGAAAATAAAATGGCTCAAGTCATTGTGCGTTCCTACATCGGAAATAGAGAAGTACCAAATAACACTAGTCTAAAGTCGCTCTGATTATCGAACCCAAATATTAATTTCAAGCTCTGGTTTGTACGGTTTATCCATTGTGTATAAAAGTTATTCTATGAGATCCTTGACTTTTTCTTTACCCCCCAGACCCCCAAATACATAAATTCATGCTTTAATTTGAGTCTATAATAAGTTTAATTTTTTTGCGAGTCAGTTTATGAGTTTATATAAAATTACATGGAAAACATAAAAACTATTATTATTCCATGTTCATACTAATAAAAATAGACTTGGATCGTGCCAAAGGAATTAATACGAATAGTAGGTCGGTAAGTAAACTAAATGAGCTTTTATTCGATATCTGCCATAAAGGTTTTTATGTCTTATTTAAATTAAAAAAATTGACCTCCCATCTAATAGCTACATTAGACTGTCCCAATTTGGGGATCCTATTTTTCTCCCCCAGCACAAAGACCTTTTCTACAAAGGACGATCAAAAGACTTACTTTGGCAAAGTTTGAGGTTTACTGAACCCTGCAAACTTCATCTGTGCATTCACCGAATCCCTTCATGATTGGAAAAATAAAATATGATTTCTTCAGAACATAGGTATATATTTTATTTGTGCACAAAATTAACCATACATCAGTTACATCCCAAAACCACTACACTTAAAGAACAACACCAAGAAAACATTAATTTCAAACAAAAACATAACTCAATGTATATTTGCTTCAAATTAATGTGTCTTTTGTTATTGGATTTCAGACACAAGCTCAGAAATGAGCGGCTTTACCTTGGCATGTACCACTCTTATATTGTTTTCGCAACAGAGTGTGTTCCTTTTCCTCATTTTTATGTCGACCATTCTCAAAAAGGATTTCTTACAAAGATGTGTTGTTAGAAACGGTATGAGTATCTCCAAGGCTTTATTTGAAATAAGAGAGTATGGCACGATTTGCTGACACCAAAACGTTCACAGTGTTGTTATTGTGAAGAGTGGCTCTGCTGAAGTTCAATGATTTTATCCATATATTCATTGTTCACGTCTACTGTCCATACACTAAACGTGAAATCCTGTCTCACCCAGGCTTTATATGACACTCTAGTGGGATGTATCTATCAAGAAAGTTTTCAAGCCCTTCTAAGTGCATGCCAATTACTTCCTTCAGCTCTCCAGGTACATAAATGTCTTCAATTTCAGCCACGTCTTCGATTTTACTAACACAGTCGTACAACAGGGGAAAAATTGGTAAAGTTCATTTTTCCCGTAAAGGTAGTTTTTTAAAGTGTATCGACATATTTTCTTCTGCTTCAATGATGTTGACTCCACTACTCTGCATTTCTTGATTGAGATGATTGAGAGCATCGAAAACATTTGCCATGTACCCCAAAAGTGAGAATGAATTCATAATTTTCAAAGTGACGTGTATGACAATTTTCCGTACTCATACAAAAAAAAAAAAGGTTTTATTCCACATGTATGGAAAAAATACAATTCAGTCCCTTTGGATAACCAACAGACGTTAGAATGGTACAAAAGTACTTTAAATTCCGGCCGTTTTAATTACACAGCTCTTTGAAGATTTAGAAAGCCATATCGCTATTTTGCACGTACTTCACACATTCAACGACAATTTTTAATAATTGTGACACTTTTGGAATCAAAGTTGTGTTGACAACGAATGCCTGTACAGAACACAGAGCGTAATAATGTTCTGTTGTGCATCGGAAACGCAGAGCTCCGTCCGAACAAACTGCGTAAACCATGTTCCATGAAAGATAGTTGTCCGAGAAGAAGTAATGAACGAGTTTCTTCACATCAACTTCCTTGGTTGTTGTTCTAAGAGGCTTACATAATAAAAAAATCTTCCTTTTTTCACGTATTCTTTCTTATAGCGTATAAATACAACAAGCTGGCTTATATTGGAAATGTCAGTGGTCTCATGGAGTTGGAGGCTAAATTCTGCAGGGTTTCTGCAGGGTTTGAAATCAGATCTACAACTACTTGAGCCAAAATGTCATTGCTCACGTCGTCCATTCTGCTTCTGATAGTGTCATTTAAAAGAAGAATTTGTTATAAGTTATCTTCAGCAGCTCTTCCCAGTATGAGATTCACCTTCTTCAACGCAGCTGGTCTTACAACTGTTTCACCAATAGTTTTACCCTGCTTAGCGATGAGGTAGGCAAATCGTACGATGCTGTCAGGATTGGTTTGTCGATAGGTACAAAGCTGAGGACAGGCAGAGTAGACTTTTCATTAAATCTGTCTCTCTTCACCTTGAATTCAGCAAGTGCTGTGTTCTTGTATTTCCCAACTCCATCCAGTTTTTACAAAGTTGTCGGTGCTAGACTAGAATTGCTCAAATTTGCAGTACAAATGATGCATTGAGGTCAAATGGAGTAGTTATAATAATATAATGTTTACTTATACTTAATTAGTGCAACTCCATCGGACCAAAGGAAAAGAAAAGATTGAAAAAGAAGTCATTTCTAGGACTGATTCAACAGTAGGTGTAGTTAGTGCAATCACTTTATCAACATTTTTGCACAAGTTCTGGCACTAAAAAAATTGGGATATTTTTTTTACTACAAATGTAAACAAAAATATCGTCTAGGACAATTCAAATGGAATTGAAAGGGCTTAAGGGAATACTATTTTAGAAATTAGATGACTTTATTTCATTAACGCAAAAAAAAAAATATATAATTTAATTTTTTTTTTTTTTTTTCAATTCCATTTAAATTTTTTTTGTATGCTCATACTAATTAAATTAAATTCGCTAACAATAAGGTTTTTTTCAAAGACCTTTTTTAATTATTGATTGCCCCATCGGTGGTCAAATATTTTAATGTTGTAATGACACATTGTAAGCACGGGTTCATATGTCGCATAGAGTCTTTTCAATAACGTCAATAACTGTAACATAATCAAGGGGAGTTCATAGCTGATATTTTTACAACATAAAATGGACAAATTAAATTATTTTGAAAATAAATAGTATAAAAAGACGTTAAACCCGCCTGGATAACTACTTGATGTCAATGATAAATAGTAATATTTTAATTAAATCAAAGTAATATGTACTAAAAACCCTCAAAATGATTAGTTTTTTATAAATTTTTTATTCGATTAAGGACAAAAACAGTAAAAGTTAATTTTTATCCTCAATATGGAAATATCATTGTGTAACGATGTAATAGCATATTTTTTATACAATTTAGTGTTTGATAAATAATAAAACTAGGCAATAGAGGGATATATTTTCAAAAGACAGTAAGTTTTTTAATTTGTACGTCATATTTCCTTATTATTAATAGAAAAAGGGGTTTTATTCTTTTACTTAAAACTTAGTCATGTAGACTCCCAAATTGAACGACATCACATATGCTGACGTCACATGAAAAATCTATATATGCATCGCTTTAAACCTGTCAGCACATCAGTATCACATAATTAGTGGGGTACTGAAAAACACTCCTATGTATCAACATAAAGCTGCAACTCCATTTGATAAAATGGTAGGAAAGTATTTACTAGTGTTGGGTTTCGGTCTGGAAATCCTAGACCGGGCTGAAACCGTTATATTTTTGTTGGATCGAACTAATTCGGTCCAAAAAAAAAGCTTTGCCTGGACCACTTTAATATAAAAATTCGGTCTAGATCGGTCCAAAGGAAAAATTTGGTCTAGGTCGGTCCCAAAAAAATTGGTCTAGACCGATTTTACTGATAAATTCCTTATAACATCATATCATATTTATTTAAAAGTACAATGACGTCATAAGAAGTTTAAACAGAGAGACAGCACTGCGTTACCTCACTAACATAAAAGTTCTCAATGTATTTTGTTGTCAAATGTCAATGTTTAAAATTTAAACTTTTTCAAAAATACACAAACTAATAAGTTATTCTATACTGATGCTTATGTTTCAAAAAAGAACAGGAAGACAATTTCTTGTTGATCCATCGTTGTTTATATAATATATATATATTGGCCATTTTATTATTTCTATGAAGAAATTTTGGCTATTTCTTCATAGAAATGATATAATAACTACTCTTTTAATCAAATATTACTAAGCAATATTTTAATACAGTATCAAATAAAATACTATGTAGATTTTAATAATATGTAATTTATTTTAAAAATGGCGAATAAATAATATGAGAGTGATAGTCTGGGAGGATATAAGATATAAATAACAGTTGCTATGATTTATTTATTTGGCTAACTACCAGATGATTTCGAGCCTTTTTTCTGTTTCTTTTTGGAGGAAAGGCTTCGTGATACAATCAAGATAACGACGTGAGAGCTCGGATGAATTTAAACCCCGTCAGCTCTTATATATGTACAGTATTTGTTCTAGGACTTGTCGTGTACTTTAAAGGTTTTTTTGAAAAAAAATAAAAAATGAATGACAGTTGATCTAGAAAAAAAATGGTCTTTAATAACATATGAGAATGTTTCAAAATCGGTCTACAAAGTGCTGGACCGAGTCTCAACATTAGTATTTACCTATAGCAAAAAGTAACTAAAAACGAAACCAAAAGAATGACTTTGAATTCCTTATTTTGTCATTTAAAACAATATAATCAATCTTTGAACAATAAAAAAAATGCTTAGAATAGGTAGGTATAGGGATGTAACATGTACATAGCTATATTATGCAGTCATGTTAATCATATAAATAATAACTATTTATTTTATAAAAGTCATTTGCCCTAAGTTGCGATAATATTTAAGTTCTTAATTGAAATTACCTCAAGGAATATTTACATAAAGTGAATTACAAAATGACTCTTCCATTCTTATAAATATATGTAGATGTATATTTAATAGTACATACATTTATGATTGCCTATAAGTTGTACTTTAATTGTTTTACTTTCTAAAGACTTGCCAGAACATATTATGAATTATTTGAATCATGATTAACAAAACGAAATTTGCAAATCAGTTATATATATATTTATAAAGAAAAGTACAGCCCATATAAAAGCTCTTTTGTAGCAAATATCTCAAGTAATTTTTTAATTCTACAGAAATATTAATACTAGAGCGCAAAATCTCCTCTTAAAATGAAATTGAGTTATGTTTATTAAAAAATTATGGTAGATTATATATTTTTTTACATTTTGTGCTATCTTGACCTTTGACCTATCAAAATTTAATGGCTTCTTACTGGGATCATATAAAGTATTTCTACTAAGTTTGGTAAAAGTTTATCAGTAACTATTTGGTGTAGTACTGATGACTGACAAACAAATAGAGGCCAAAAAATTAAACTTCGTTGGTGGAAGTAATAATAAATTACAAGGGCGTCCGCTGAGGGAGGCTGGAGGGGGGCTATGGCCTCCGTCCTAAATTAAAGAATTTTTGCCTTTTACTAGAAAATTTATCATAAGCATTTTTTTTCAAAAAGTATAATATTTGAAATTTAATTTAGTTTTTCAAATTTTTTTTATAAAAAAATAATTTAATTTTTTTCTTTAACATTAATATTGAAAATTTAATTTTTGAAATTTTTTTCTTAAAGATTAAATTTTCTGTGAAAAAAATGGAATTTAAAAAAAAATCCTAAGAATTTTATGTTTGAAATTTAATTTGTTCCAAAAAAATTAATTTATGTGAATAAGTATGGATTTTTTAAATTTTTAATATTTGAAATTTAACTTTTTAAACTTATTTCCATAAACTTTAATTTTTCAAATTTAAAAAAAAAAAAATATAATTTTCTTTAAAGAAATATAGATTTTTGGAATACTTTTTAGAAAAAAATAATTAATTTTTTTTTTCAATAATTTTAGTTTATATGAATACCTACGGATTATTTAATTTTTTTCTTAAACATTAATATTAAAAATTTAATTTTTGAAATTATTTTCTAAAAAAATGGAATTAAAAAAAAAAATTCCTAAAAACTTTATGTTTGAAATTCAATTTTTTCTACAGAATTTTATTTATGTGAATAGCCATGGATTTTTTAAATTTTAGAAATTTAATTTTTTAAACTTTTTTCCAAAAAAATTAATATTTAATATCTAACTTTATAAGCTTATTTCCATTAAATTTAATTTTTTAAACTAATTTCCATAAAATTTAATTTTTTAAACTTATTTCTAAAAAATATAATTTTCTGTAAAGAACTATAGATTTTTGAAATTTTTTTGTGAATAGAATTTTAAATTTTTTTGGAAAAAAAAAATCAAAAAACCAAGCCCCTCCCTCCCCCAAAAAAAAAAATCCTGCGGACGTCCATGAGCTAAAATATGAGCTCTACTTCATGATTGATTTAATACTGATGCTTCTTAATATCCTCTCCATTCCTTTCCACGGTCTCCACTAGACCTTGAGTATCCTGCTCTTCAGCCACGTCCATAGCCTTCAGCGCTCATTTCTCTATTGTTGCCATGGTAGCGATTTACACTATCACCGTCGAATTGTCCCCGATCATTTCTTCAAATTGACTTCTGTAGCCTGTACGCCAGAAATCCTGACGACTTCCTTCATGGAAATCTTCAACTTCACTTCCTTTCCAAGGACCGTTGTACCATTCTATTTGCCCATGGCACCCTCTATGTCCTCGGCGCTCATCATCGTCACAAGGCTTAGCCCTTCTCTGTGGTATATGTACATTTGCCACGGGCCCTATTTTGCTCAATACATTAACTAGTACACTTCTGGACATGTGTCTCGAACCCCATTGACAAATAACTGTGTTCCTTCCTGAGAAATGGGATACATTAATCTATAGCTCTACATCGGAAAATGAACGTGAAAAATTGTAGCTAATTCAATTTCTAACATCCAAGGAATATATGTTTATTAGGACTAGGAATGGGGTTTTGAGTATATTTTCCTCTAGATCCAAGTAGACACGCGTAATGCTTGTAACAATCTTATTTTAATTAGTTTATTATTTCTTGCTGTCTATATTTAACGATTTTGAGAGTTTAAAGAAAAACTTAACGGTCTGTTTTTCAGGAAATTGTTATTTCATGTACAATTTTCCATTTGTTTTATTGGCTCAAAAAAAAAAAAAAAAAAAAAAAAAGAAGAAGTTTAACCCGTAAAAAAAGTTGAAAAATCAATTTTTAAAATTAAAAGTGTACATTGTTACGTAATGCTCTTAAATTTTCAATAAAAAAAATTGGAAACGTAAATTTTATTAAGGTTTCTGTATGTATTTTCTCAGTGAAATGAGTTACTTTTGTTAAAAAGTAATTTTGTTATAAAATATAATGAAGTCTTTTTTTTTTCTTCACTCATAGCTAAGAAACTAAAATAATAATAAATTATAGCTAGAACGTATAATATTCGAGTCACACATCTCCTACAGTTATCTTTTCTCTTTGAAAGAGTTATGAATTATGATGCAACTTGAGCGACTCAAATGACGTAGTTAGTACTAACATATTTTTAATACTTTTTATACAAAAGAGAACTATAAGGAGAAGTCCTTAGACTGACAAATTTGATTAAGATTGGAGTCTTTTAATTTGTTTTAGACCGATCCAACAATACCTCTCATTAATATTTTCGATGTTGTCCCTCAAACATTGTTTTTTTCCCATTCAATAAGGGATAATAACTATGTAGACGCTGTACCCTCTACGTGTACTGTGTATATCTCATCGATCTGAAGACTCCCTTCATACAACGACATAACTTCCTTTTTCCCAAAGGCAATAAAACAGATTTTATACCTAAGAAAAACGTTTTATTTTGTTTCATAATGATAAAACACATTTAAAGTTTTGATTTACGCAGTTTTGAAAATCACATCAGAGAGTTAACACGTCCCCCTATTGTTGAATAAACCAAAGTGTGGTATTTTAATACACCATAATTTTTTTGTTTCTATTTAAATAAAATTTCAGTAAGAGATTTTAGAAGGATAATTTACTTCTACAAAAAGATGCACAGTGTAATGAGCAACATGCAATATTTTATAATTGTGGATGATTAATTGATTAAATAAACGTAATTGGTTAAAATGCAAAGATATTAAAAATGTTGGGCTTTCTGGAATAAATCCGATTTTAATTAACCGATTTGAACAAATCGTACTAATTAAATTTTTTGCATGACTTTGAATACGTTGTTATTGATTTTAGTTATTTAGAATAATTATACGGGGTGTTTCAAATTATGAAAATGAATGGAATATATTTTTTTTTGTATATTAGAAATTGTAGCAAACAGCTTATTTTCATAAATCGCACCAAAAAAAAAACTACTCAGAAATTAGATTAACTTCATAAAATATTCTTCCAAGACATTTTTTTGCAGTATTTGTTTTTGACGGGAAACGCACGTCCCTCACTTCTCCAACACATGATAGCAACTGCAAATTTTTTTAAATCAAATATATAATATATCCGCCATTTTAACAATTAACTCCCAATTTTTAGGCTATTACTTATGAGAACCTCAATAATTTTCTATATTTGAATGGTTTTTGTAAATTTGGAATCTAATCCGAAAACTGTCCGTATATCTTTTTGATTTCTTTTTTTACTAATGCCAAATTTCTGAAAACCATCAAAATCTAAAACAAAAAAATTAGCTCGTCATTAGTAAATAATGGGTGGGACAAAAGTCTTGCTAACATTTTGATGATATCCTAATTGTCCAGTGCCTCACAAAACTACAATTTATCGTTTACATGCGAATTTTATACAGTACGGTACGACAGCAAACATACCTCGTTTTGGAAGACAATGGACGTCTCGTAACACTGAAAATGTGGCTCTGGTGCTTGATAGTGTTGCAGAATCTCCTAAAACATCATTTTGGAGACGTGCTTCCCAGTTACACATTTATGCACACAGTTTTAGGCGAATTTTGAAAAGTGATTTGAATATGTTCCTGTACGAAATTTAATTAGTCCATAAATTGCTAACGAATGATCATGATCAACGAGTTGAGTACAGTAATGTAATCCTATGACTGTTTGGTCAAGTGGAAGATTTTTTGTCTATTTACGAATCGCGGTCACCATTATGGGGGGGGGGAAATGTAAGACCATATAAACTTTCAATGAAATCTTATTTACTTATCTTTTCTTGGGCAATCAAAATGGTTAGCGGAGCTTTTGCCTCACCCGTTAGTATAAAAATGAATTATACTTTGGCATTAAATTAATAAAATAGTGAATAAACATCCCTTCCTTCATAAAAAAATGTTTTTTAAGTCCCCAAACAATATAAAGCCAAGCAGTAAAAAGTAGAGAAAGAGGGGAGGGGAAGAAGTGATTCCTTCCTCAAACCAATTACAAGCTACTCATGTCATAATAAATACATACTATATTCGTATGTATGTAGAAGGTCTACCTAGAAAGTTATGTCCAATAAAAATCCGAGGTATTTACACACACACATAACATCATCACCACTATCAGATCCATTCACTCACTCATTTGGGAGGTTAGGTAATCTAACCCCAATTTCATCATAATGTCACGATTTGATCTCTAGTATATCTCTCAACCTTTCATCCCCTTCCAAAAAGAGAGAGAGAGAAAAAATTCATATTATTAAAGAATTATTCTGATTAATTGATCGTAGTGAGATCATTTTAACCAATTGCCTTCGGATTATTCTTCCTTTCTACAATCATAGTAGCCTAGGAAAAGGTCGGCTTCTAATGCTTTAGCATTTATAATAATTTTTGTTTGCTGTGGATTTTTCTGTTCCCCACCCGTATCAATGTTGTTATGAACGTTGACTGGTTCAATTCAAATTAACTCTTCTTAAGATGGTTTGAACAATTTCAAAACATTATAATTGAAAAATAACAATTTCATAGTTGGGATAAATTGGCTAAATACTACTCGGAGTTACCTTGCCAGGGGAGAAGGAAAAATTTTCTATTCTGACAATCAAATTTAATAGTTGATTTAAATTTTTTCAAAAAATTTTGTTTCAAAAATTTTATTCTTGAAATTTAATTTTAGTAATTATTTTCCAAAAGATGTTTTTTTTTGGAAACAGTGCTTGATTTTTGAATTCTTTTCCCAAAAATTTTAATTTTTTGAGAATCTATTGATTTTGGAATTTTTTTTTTCCACAAAATTTGATTCTTTGATTTTTTTTCCAGGAAAATTTAATTTTAAAAAAATACAAAAACCAAGCCCCCCCCAAAAAAAAAAAAAAAAAAAACACACGTATATATATATATAATCCTGCGGACGTCCCTGTACTAACACAAAGATACCCATCCATTTTGTTATCACCTGTCGATTTTCTCGTCTCACTTGGATACGTCTTACCTATTTTATAATTTATTCATTTTGATGCATAAACAAAGTAATGGGCTTTGTAATACTAATACTTCGTTTCCAAAAGGACATAAATTTCCTGTTGATCCCTCGTCGTATATATATAAATCATGAAATTCAAGACACATGGAATTATCAAGCAGGTTAGCTTGTTTTTTATTTATTTGCCCTCTTGAAGGAATGAAGTAAAAAATGTCGTTGATTTTATATCTCCCTCATGTGGGAATACAAATTATATATTTTATTCCAAGTTTCTAAAATTCCATGATATAAGGTATCTTATTATTTCTATAAATAAATTTTGGCTATCATAAAGAAATACAAATTTATTTCCACGGTTTCTATTTAGATATTACTAAGCAATATTATAATTAAAGATTGGATCTGTGTCGAGAAAAAAATATGTTTACCGATTAGAAAAGGAAAAAAGAGTGATGTGTATCCTCTTTTTTCTTTTTGTTCATAATTTAATAGGTCGTGAGGGTGTAAAAATTTTCCCTCTTAAAGAAGAATTCTCCCCTATCTTTGGTGTAAATTAATTTAAAAATGCATTATAAACAAATTCTATTTGAATTTAAAAATTGTTATAATATTTTCCCTATACTAATGCTATTTTAATTGTAGATGGACCTCCTCTATAACGCAGTAATTCATTTCTTATCCAAAAATCATATAACAGGCAGCTGATACTAACAATGGTCATAATTCCGTAGTAACATATGCCTTGCTCCCACATTCTCATCGCGCTCTTACAAAAATACTGTCTCAAGTTATAATACAATATCGAATTAAACACTACGTAGAAATTTAAGATTGTATATGTATATGGCATTTATTTTATAGATGGTAGAGAAATAATACGACAATGACAGTCTGGGAGTAATTAAGAGATACATAGCTGTTGGTATGATTGACTTATTTGGCTAATTACCAACTAATTTCAGCCGATTGTATGTTTCTTTTTGGGAGAAAAGGTTGTGTGATACAATATATATAACAAATTGACTACGAAGTGATTTTGGGCTTTTTTTTATTGTTTCTTTCTAGAGAAGGAAAGGTTGCGAGATACAATAAATGTGACTTGCATATATTAATTGTATAGCCCCATTTCTTGTAAGGATTCAATTTGAGTTACCTCATTGTTATTATTGATGATTCTTCATTGGATTATCATTCTTATTAATTATTACATTAAGTACTTATTTGTGCAAAGATCAATGTGGGCATAAAGATATGTATTTATAGGCATTTACCTCCATTTTCTTCTTGTTGAGCTATCTTTTTTCTATTAAATTGCCATAATAAATATGTACTAATACATACATAGACCCTGTTATTACTAACAAATAGGTAGAGATCTACTGCAAATAGCCACTTATGTAAATGCACAAGTGGGCGTGAAATATATTAATGGAGTGGTGGCCAAACGATAAGGAGAAGGGCCCATATATTACAATAAAGGTCCCCCCATTACATACGAAAATAAAATATATAGATTTATAACCTACAATATGTATGAATAGCTCGCTAGAAATATAGAAAGAAGGAAGGAAAGGAATGGTAAAAACGGTTTGAGTTCATCATAATGGATGACTGGCTACACACAGTAGTTGTAGCTTGAAAGTTGTATTAGAATTTAATAGTATAAGGTCCTGAAGAGGAGGAGTAGTACATGAAGACAAGAAGGGAAAAGAAATTCTTTTTTACAGAAAAAAATAAAAATAAAGACTCGTCGAATTGGGTCATTTTTCCGTTAGGGGATGATTAGTGATGAGTTGATCTTTTTTTCCTACATTAATTATCTTCTTTCTCTCTCTATTTCCAAGCTCAAATCATTAAGTTTTTTCATGTGGCCTCAGCAATGTAAATAGCCAATTTTTACAAGAACTAAACCCATTTTTTCATTAATATTAAGGAAACTAGTGGGACCAACAAATAAAAGGACTTACTCTCTATTAAATATATATCCCTCTAATGCCTAGTTTTATTATATATCTGACCCTAATATGTTTTAAAAATATGTTATTGCATCGTTATACATAGTGGAGACAATAAATTAACCATTACAATGGACATAATATGATATTTTTCTCTAATTATCCTATTTTTCTTGTCTCTAATAAATAAAAAGGTGCAAATCTATTCCTTTGACAAGGATCTTCATTACCTACTAATTATCACGGTTCATCATTTACATCAAGTAGTGTTCAATGAATGTCAATTGTATCCTATATATCATTTGTCTAATTTTTATTAATATATATTGGAAATGTGTTCACTTTATGTGGTTCAATTATCAACTATAATCCCCCGAGAAGGCGTCGCCCTCAATTATGACGAAATTTATGAGGTCAGTTAAAACCCTCTATAATGATGATACAACATTACGGTACATCATAAATTCTGCTTATATCATATGGTTACCTTCATTGTATCTCGCAACGTTTCTTCCTCTAAAAAGAAAAAAGTACGCAAAATCAGTTGGTATCAGTTAGCAAACTTTTCAAGATTATGATGGAATTATTATTAAATTATAATTGTTGGAAAATGAACAAAACACCTTAACAAGAGCAGGTTACAACTCAACCAATCAACGTTCAAAAGACTGATTAGGATAAAAGAAGATGAAAGATCCACAGCTGACAACAAAATATAATGTAGCTACATTTTTTTGTGAGTGAGGTAGCGACGTGATATACTCATATGTATCAATAATTGCAATTTTGCAGAAATTGTAACATGTACAAAGTTAAAGTTGTAATTGGTTATCATTAAAATGTTATATTTAATAATAGTAATAACTATTTCAATCACAACCTACTTATTGATGCTATGATTTTACCTATTTTGATCCATCAAAATGACATAAGTTATTTACAAGTAAGAAAATTATGACTGCCATTTGAATTTTAGAATATGCCATAGGAAAATTGTCCATTTTTATATTTTCATCAAAATTCATCAAAAATATTTTAACATACATATTTTGTTCACTTTTTGTTATTCTTTATTTTCTATTTATTTATATATTTGATATTCATGAAACCGTACATTTCATTTTCTTTTTAATTCCCGGGCAGACTGTAAAAAAGACGACAAGTTTGGAGAAAAGGGGAGGGCTGATCAGTTATATATATCAGTTATCCATTAGAAATCTTTTTTTTTAAAATCACAAGTACTAAAAAATCTTTACGGAGTCAAAAATATTCAATTTGAGGTTTGCAATTATAGTCACAATATTATGTAGTTCTCAAATGATATCATAAAAACAGATCCGTATGATATTAACGAAGAAATAATCACTTTTAAATCCTCTTTACATAGGTTTAATATAGATAGCTTCGTTGACGTTCTAGAAAATAAATATCATTAATTTGGCCATCATTTGACTAGTTTATTGCTTTGGGTAGGACCAAGGTTAATAAAAATACAAGGTTAGACTATCATGTAATCGGTCTTGCTAAAATTTGGGCAAGACACACATACTTTGACAAAACACGCAGCCAATCATGTAAACTATGACGTCAGTATTGCTAGAAGTTTCAATTTGATGTATTGTACACACTGCTGGGCAAAAAAGACAGATTTTGACAAAATACGCAACCACTCATACACTATGACGTCAATATCAAAAAGCAAGGTGGAAGTAAGAAAATCAATCGTAGACGCATTATGGCATAATTTTGGGTAGGAAATTTTATTCCAAATTTATTATTTTTTCCTTATATTATAAAAATAAATATTTTAATTCCTAATATTTATTATTTACTAACGGGATCCCATCATTGGAAAATGTGTTTTCCGGGACATGAGAAACCCTAATATATATATATAAAGGCTTAATTTCTCATAGTTAGAGTCAAAAACAAAAAAAAAACTTATTACTTTTTTTAAAATTTATTGAGGTCAACTGTGGAGTCAAAGTTATTTTCTAAAGCAAAATACAATTTATCAAAACACTCATTTTATTATTATTATTTTTTATTTTTTTTTATATACATATATTTTTAATGACTCTTCAAATTCGTGGCCGTATTTTTTATGTACAGTAAATACGCGTAAATTATCTCATTACTTTTCATACTCATACCACATGAATCCATCCTTAATCAGAGAGAGAAATACCAGTCAACCACTCTCTGGCGTCAATTACACAAACTAAAGAATATTTGACTCTCTCTATGATTTGTGTTTTATATTATAAGTAGCCGATAAGATGGAAATTCCGATTCCTTAATGTTTTTAATAATAATTTAAAAATACAATTGTTCTATCAAAGGTGTACACAAGATTATATCTTTATATATATTTTTTTTTTTTTGGGGGGGAGAGTTGGTTTATGGAATTTGAAAAAAAAAAAAAAAAAAACATTTAAATTTTTTGAAAAAAGTTTCAAATATTATATTTTTTGAAAACAATTTGATATTCAAAAACTTTCAAAAATCCACTTTTTCAAAAGTCCATGATTGTAATTAAATTATTCTTTTTAGTAAAAAATTTCAAGAATTCCCAGCTATTCACGAAAAATTAAATTTTTGTAAAAAAATTTCAAAAATTCTCAGTTGTTCAAAAAAAAATTCAAAAATCCCCCGCTGTTTGCAAAAAAATTTCAAAATATATAGTTAATTAAAGAAAATTAATTTTTTTTTTGAAAAAAGAGTAGTCATATTAAATTTCAAATATAAAATTTTTTGAAGAAAAGAATTCAAAATATTAAAACTTTTTTGAAAAAGTTTCAAATATTACATTTTTTGGAAACAATTTTCGAATAAACAATTAGATATTTAATTTTTTTCAAAATCACCCACTATTCACAAAAAATTACAAAAAACCAGGGTTTTAATGAAACTAATTTTTCTAGTAAAAAATTTCAAGAATTCCCAGCTATTCACGAAAAATTAAATTTTTTGCGAGAAAAATTTCAAAAATCCCCGCTGTTTGCAAAAAAAAATTCAAAATATATAGTTAATTAAAGAATTTTTTTTTTTGAAAAAAGATTGTAGTCATATTAAATTTCAAATATAAAATTTTTTGAAAAAATTTCAAATATTACATTTTTTGAAAGAATTTTCCAATAAACAATTAGATATTTAATTTTTTTTGTCTAAATCACCCACTATTCACAAAAAATTACAAAAAAACATGGTTTAAATTAAATTAAAAGTGTTCGAAAAAACATTCAAAAATTTTCAGTTATTCACAAAAAATAAATTAAAAAATAAAAGTTCAAAAATCCTCTGCTGTTTGCTAAAAGCAAAAATTCCCATTTTTAAGGGGGGCAGGGTTATTTTTTTATTATTACTTAGAAAAGTAATAAATAGTTGAATACCAGTTATAAATAAGAATTGAATTGCAAATTAAACATTATTTTCCAGATTTCAGAAAAAACACCCGATTTTTAATTCCGATTAATCGTCTTATCACTAATTAAAGAACTGATGGTTAGTATTGGATCAGTATAAAAGAACCATAGAGACTGCACTTCTCTCGGTGCAGTCCTACTAATTTTGCCATTCATTCGATTTGATTATGAATACCAGTTGTTTTTTTTTAAATTATCATTAGTGGAATTTATTTCAATGATATGATTTAATATTTATTTATTATCAAACAAAAACAGAAAATAAAAATATTTCTGAAAATTATTCACTCAAAATGTACTCATTAACTCCTAGAACAAATATCATATGTCATGACATCTTTTGGCATCTGTGACCCCTTTTCTAATATCTTGAAACCCAAGGGACCTCCACTGATGACTTATTATCCGCAATTTAATTTTCTTTCGATTTTCTAGCAAGAAGATGGAAACACACATATTAAAAAAATCCTGTTATAAGTTATTTGATATACGACCCACAAACCGAATACTCGTAACCCCCAAGGTGGTAATGACTAGGTTTACAAGAAATGTTTGGACAAAGTTGGGTTTAAGGAAAGACAGAAAAAGATCATTTAATACTAGTGCTTTGATTAGCTATATCAGTTTTGTTTATAATAAACTGTCAATAAGAAGTAACTCATAGAATGGAATAGAGAAAGCAAATAGCCGTATTCAATCACTTCAACAAAATTAACGACTAGAATTGTATAAAATATTATCCTCTGGTATGTAAAAATAATATGGTCAATTGGCTTTGTCAGGGGCGTCTGTAGAGTTATATTTGGGTTAAAAAAAAGAAAAAAAGAAAATCCATAACTTAAAATTTTTAAAGAATATTTTGAAAAAAAAATTCAAAAATCCACAACTATTCAAAAAAAAAAAAAAAAATTTCGTAAAATTATTTCAAAAATTATTGTTTCAAATTTTAAATTTTGGAGAAAAATTTTCAGATCTAGAGCTATTCTCAAAACATTAACTTTTTGTGAAAACAATCTCAAAAATCCAAAGCGTAAAAGAAAAGAAAATTTATTTAAAATTTTTGGAAATTTTAATTTGAAAAAAAAATCTAAAAATAAAATTTTTTGTATAAAATATTCTAAATAATTTTTTTTTTTGAAAAAAAAAATCTAAATAATTAAAATTTTTCCAAAAAAAATTCCAAGTATTAAATTTTTTCGAAAAAAAATGTCAAAAATCCACTGTTGTTCACATAAAATTAAATTTTTCCGAAAAAATTTCAAATATTAAATTTTTTTAAGAAAATTTTCAATGATCCAAAGTTATTCACAAAAAATCTAACTTTTTTGAAAAATTTTTTTTTTTGATGGGGGGGGGGGCTACAGTCTTTCCAGCCCACCCCCTTGTGGACGCCCTCTGTTGTTTACTATAATATTAGTAAAAATGATGCCTGGTAGAGTTGGACTGGACAGGAACTGAAACGAGACCAATTTTAAGATTTTAAGTCCTAAAGGAAAGACTGATATAAGCCCATATTTTACAATTATATAACATTAGTTAAAATGATGCCTTCGAGATAAACAATAATGGAAACGGATCGAGTCAGGGCAATATGAAGGACGTACCGATATTAAGTTCCTTACCTTAATATGGATACATAAATGATGAGGTTTGTAAATTGTAAGCATTTTTAGACGAGAGCAGCTTAAATGACATGTCAATTTAATAGAGTAACTAAATGTGAGTAGCCCATGAGAGAAAGGAAATAAAAACAAATCCCATTCCATAGAAACACGAACATTGGCAGAAATCTCTGCAATAGCAATCCTCATTCTACATTTAACCCATCAGGACTAACCCTTAAACCTACCTTCCCCCGGCCCCCCAAAATATTCAATATAACTCTTCATCTTACAAAAACTTACGCACTACTGATAAATTTATATTTGAATGTTCTCTTTTTAAGAATTAAATAATTATGATAACAGCTTTAGCAGAAAAAAAAATTCTTCAGGTTGTAAGCTAGAAAAAATTATTGCAGGCGTTTAGGTCATATTTTATAGAATTTTAGTAATGCCCACCGGTTTGTCAACCCTAGCTTAAGTGACACAAATTACTGTGAACATTTTGCAAATATTTTTGGATTCACCATTTCTAACTATTAAAAAATTAAAAACTCTAAAAAAAGTAGCATTGAGTTTAGATCTTTAAATTCTAGAGGATAAGTTACTTTCTTAAGTCAACTGAATCTTCAATGTTTTGCCTTAACTCACTCCCTATACGGGCATAAGGACAAAACTATCAACTTGCCGGAGACTCTCAAGGCATCCGGTAGACTTCTTAGAGTATATCTTAAAGAGTAATTCCTGCTGCTTCCTTGATTAGAAGAACTGAGCTATTTGTTCTTTTTGTCTTTTAACTTTTATTTGTTCAGGCAAGTTCTGCTTCTCTCATTAAGGAGAATTTGTGTTTCCTTCTTTAAAATAATTGCCATGAAAAAAACTCGACAATATATTTTGTTTTAGTTGTTAAGTGAATGCTTAAAGTTTTTAGTAAATTAAAGAGTACTGCGTTAAGAGATTGGAGCCAAAATTGGAGTTATTGAGACTTGCAGTACTCAGAGCCGTGATTACCATTTTTCTTGAGAGAAATGAGATGGAGATATTTTTTCCTTAAATTTAAATATATCGACAGTTTTTAAAAGTATGTAATAAAAATTCATATTTTTTAATGATTTTTTTCTAGAATTATTTAGAATAATGACAAAAGGTAAAATTTATCATAAATTGATTTCATTTTTTTCCAAAATATTTCATTTTTAACTAAGGGGGGAAAAAATTAGTTAAAAAAGAGGGGTATACTCTATCCCTACTGTTTTAGCGTGAGCAGGGCCAAGGGCAAAGATAAATCTGTGTGTTCTTTTCTTCCCTTTCTTAAAATCTCGCAGTCACTCTATCAAGAACGGAACATTGGGCAAGTGTAATCTCAAACTGGCCCTACACAAATATCTCTTTAGTCACCGGTCTGTTAAAACGTAATTTTAGGGATTGATTCGGATAATTTTTAATTATAAGCCCATAATTACCCGTACAATACCCACAAAAATGTGTACCCTGCGGGTAATTCTCATCAACTAGTAAAATTTAAAAAAAAATTATTCAAATCTTCATTAATTGTCTGCCACTGGTTTTTACACGGCTATTTTTTTAACCGGCCCGACACCGGTGATTTCGAATTTTCCACTTTTTACAAGAGTTAATACCTTTTGGTGACTTCTCAGAATCTGTGTTGAAACCTAGTAAAAATAGCAGCTATATGTAGTTATCAATTGTTTTCTACTCACACTCTCATTAATCATCAGTGTCTCCATAACAAATCACAAAGTGGAAGGAACAGTTTTATAAAAATGACGTCATAATATGGATTCCACCATAATCGTATGCCTTTTCACAGTTATTGTCTTCCAAAAAATGATGGCCTAATGCACTCTCGTTGTTGCAGAACCATGTTCAAGGACGGCTGCAGAAGGTGGGCCGGAGAGAGCCCAACCAAAATTAAATAATTTTTGTTTTTACTAGATTTTTTTTTTCCATAATGAAAAATTTTTACACAAAATTACTGATAATTTTTTTTATTTCAAAGATTTTATTTTCCTACAAAAAAGGTCAATCGGCCAAACTATGCAGCACAGAAAAAAATTTAATCTTTGAATTTTTTTTTTAAATCTAATTCTATAGCTATGAATTTTGAAATATTTTTGCAAAAGCTTAACATTTGAATTTTTTTTTCGAAAAAGTTAAATATTTGATTTTTTTTTCGAATTGATGTAATATTTGAAATTTTTTTAATAAATTTAATTTTTTGTGAATAAATTTTGATTTAAGAAAAATTGAATAAATTTAATATTAGAAATTATATTTTTGGAAACTTTTTCCAAAATAAATAATATTTGAAATTGAATTTTTCAAGAAAAATTCAAACAGAAAAATAATTTTCATGAGCAGGTGTTAACTTTGAAAAATTAAATATTTTTAAATTCAAAAATGTAAAAAAAACAATTTTTTTGTGAATTGCTATGGATTTTTTCCAAAAAAATCCAAAAACCAAGTCTGAGTACTCCCCTGATGTTTGTTACTAGTCTTGTTAATATTAAGAATTTTTTGTGTGCAAGTTTTGTTATTGTTGGCAACCCAAACAGTGTTTTATAAATATTCTAATGATAAAATAATTCTTCTTTCATAATTGTAAATCCCGGGTGAACTGAGAGTAAAATTAAGGATCCACATCCATGTTACCATTAGCAGATTCGAGTTTCTTTTGATTTTTAGATATTACTCAAACCCATAGCTAAGTACATTTAATGAACTCATTATTATTCCTTGGAGTATGATGATGATAAGTTGGTTTCCTCCTTAAGAAAATGTTTTTTCTCAATGTACATATAATTGCAGTGCCTTTGTACCTAATCACTCTTCAAAAAACGAAAAAGAAGCTTCTGAAATTAAATAACAAAAAAATAAGTAATTTCAAGAACATTTTACAAAGCATTGTGTGTGTTTTATTACCTGTGAAAGTATTCTTAGAATATAAACATATTTTGAGAATTATATATCTATTGTCGAAAATGAATATAATGACTGTATTTTTTTTCTTTTGAAAAAAAAAAAAATAATATGAATTATTTTTAAGAATCTATTTTTAAAATCAAACATAATCTATATATATTTTTTGTTTAAATATAAATAGGCAAAGAAGAGAAAATAAATAATTATCATCCATTTCATGGGATTATGTATCAAATCTTAATAGAAAGTGTATATCTATTAGGTAGGAATGAGTTTCGGGGGTTGTTGTTTTAACCGGCTAGACACGGATGATTGAACTTCGGGTATTGGAATAAAAACCTTTAAATGTACAGAATAATTCATTAATTGTAGTTTTTGTATTATCAATGGCAGAGGAGCAAACTACAAAAACTTTATAGCCTTAATAACTGAAACTTTTATAAATTAGTTTCATTTACTAATTAAGTTTTTTCTACTAAAAAACATGGACACACTGGTTCTAAAATCAAACCCTTTCATTAATAGTGAATATAATAAAAATGTAGAAAATTAGAATATATGAGTAAGACTCTACTAAAATTTACTCCAATTTCTTAAAATATTTAAATACATACTTCAATTTTAATGTATTTATTATTTACTAATCAGGTACTGTAATTTAAAATTTGTTTCCTAGGATCCCACTCCAACACAATTTACCGGAAAAGGAGAAATCCTAATAGAAACGTTAAGGAAAATGTTAGAAAAATGAGCATATTTAACTATATGCTAGGGTTTCTCTCCCAGAATCTGTTTTTTTCAAAGTTTTGCACCTACGGTAAATCCTGCATTTAATTATTTTATAGTACCAGTTCCATTTAATTATATTATAAGTATAATAATGATTAAATTAAAATAAATATCGAAGAATCACTCGATTTAAAGTTTTACCGAGCAAGTGATGGACTTTTAACCGACGGATTGACCTGTGAATTTCACAATTGAACAACACCGAGCTCCATCAAAAATTAGCTAGGTTATCCCTGACTATTTAAGGTTTATTTGTGGCAGTTTGGATTGGTTTACGTAGTTGAAAGAGTGAGGCCCGTGGGCTTTATCAAAAAAACCGTACATTTTAGTGATAATGAGAAATAAGAATTAAAAATATATGTATAAAAATAATAATTGAGAATATACAATGGGCTTCTGTCTGAAAATCTTAGATCAGTCTTAAACTGTTGTGTTTTTAGTGGACTGAACTAACATCGGCCCATTGATTGTGACGGAAAAAATTGGTCCATGATTTGAAAACGATTAAATTTAGGTTAGTGGTTTGAGATCATCGTCTGGACTAAAATATCGGTCCAATCGGTAGAGAAAATATCGCTCAAGACCAAACCAAAAAAATAAATCGTTCTTGGACAGAGTTTGAACACTTATATCTCAGTCTTGCAAATTTAATAATGTCAGAAAGAAGAGCAAAAGTGGCAATAATAATACTAACCATTTTAACCTTGAATTCCATCCATGTAAAAGGTCTTATTATTATAATACTATCAAAAAAGTTTGATAGGTGAATAAGACTTCCAATCTCAAGGCCCTTGTTACTCGGCGTATTACGTACAATATATAATTTTTCTTCTTTAAATTTTTGCATTCCAACTTTTAAAAAATCATTTATTTTTCTACTTATTTGTATTAAGAGCTTCCGGTTCATACATCTTTGAACCACTATGGCATTATACATACATACGTCAAATCTTTAATTTTCTTTTCAGTCTTTGAAATATTTTACATTTTTTCAAAGCTTAACACCGCAAACCCCTAAATAACAAAATTTTAGAACGAAGGAAAAAAAAAAAAAAGATCACATAAACGACGATACTTTTTTTATGTGTTTCTTTAAAATATGTGTATACTTCTTTTGAATTTTTAAACATAGGACAGGGTGTGTTAATTTATTTTAATATATACGAGGGGGAATTTGCAAAATATATGGCTACTACATAATTTACTCTAATGATGTCAAATGTAAAAAAATGTGGTTTATTTCTGCTGAAATTGCTGACTCCTTTCATTTCTCACATTCTTTATATACTAAAAGTTTAAACGCTCTACTTCAATGACTGTTTTTAATAGTTTAGTTTTATATTGTTAAGGTACGAATATTTTTGAATCGATCCTGACTCAAAGTAGTAATCAGTGTTGAAATACTTTTTGATACTTTTTTTGACTAAAAATAGAAACAAAAGTGTTGCTACGGGAAATTAATATGTACTACTACGCATCAGTATTGACACCCCACATTTTTACTTATGATCTCTATTAATAAACATGATAGGAAAAATTATAAAAAAATGTTTATTAATAATCTAAACATTGCCTACTTTGATAAATAACAAAATCTAAATATTTTACTTTAGAGGCAATGATTAGAAAAAAAAAAAAAAATACATGGCAAAAGAATTGGCCCCCCTTCATTAATAGACAAATGTGATACCTTTATTACTGATCACTTCAACTAATATTTTATTGTAACTTACAACAATTAGGTTCAAACAAGTTGTGGAATAAATATTTTGCCACTCTTCAATACTAAATGGATCGAGGTCTTGGATATTTTTGGGATTTCTGGCATGAACCCATTCTTTTAACTCTCCAAGACTTTCAATAGGATTGATGCCTGGACTGAACGAAGGTTAGTCCATAACCTTAATCTTACTCCTTCGAAGCCACGAGGATGTAAATTTACTGGAATGATTTGGGACATTGTCCTATTGGAATATAATGTTACGACCAATGCCTACACTTTTTGTAGAGGATTTCAAATTTTCGTATAAAATATTGACTTAATCCTTTTCATTTTTTTTCCCCATTCACTTTACCTTTGCAGTCCCAAAACATGATTGATCCACCACCATAATTTTTACTGTAGGTATCGTGTTACATGGAGAGAAGACCTCTCCAGAGTTCTTCCATTCGAACTGGGTAGAACTGTGACAAAAAAGCTCTATTTTTGTTTCATCTGACCACAATACTGTTGACCAGAAGGTCATATCATTCTCTAAGTGTTCTTTGGCAAACTTTAATCTTTATCTAAGGTGCCGATGTTTAAGTAATGGTGTCTTTCTTGGACGTCTCCCATGGTAGACTTCTTTGTGAAGCATTCTCGATATGATTCTTCGTGCAGAAACAATCCCATTCTTCTATAAGTTATCTAAAATCAACTTGGCATTTGTTCTGGTGTTAATTTTGACTTCCCTGACCATTTATCTTTTCAAGTGAGGCGATAGTTTTGATTGGCGACCAGTTCTGTAATGATTACAAGCTTCATCCTAAAATCATAATAACGTCAATTTAAAATATAATACTTAATGTTCATGTATAAAAAAAAACTTATGTGGAAGTGACATACAATCGAGTCGTTCGACATGATCAAGTATTTTTATTGTGACAAGATGTATCTGTGTTGAATAAATGCAGAATTATTCTAAAAATCATTTTATTATGGTAGTTGACGGGTAACAGTAATTAAGGGTTTACTCTATGTCCCTTGAGCAATGAAATTGGACCATTAACGTTTAGATCATACAAATATCTCATATTTGTAAAAATTAGTAATTGGACGATTTATCAGAATTGGAGAATCGGTGTTTTTTCTGGAATCTGGATAATAATGCTTAATATATATTTGAAATTTAATTTTTTTTTTTCTTAGAGGTAGATTTTTGAAATTTTTTTGCAAAAAATAAAATTTTTGGGAACGATTATGGATTTTGATTTTTTTTTTGAATAGTTGTGTATTTTTGAAAAAATTTTTATATAAATTTTTAAATTTTTTTCCAAAAAAAATTTACTCTTTATATTTTTTTCCAAAACAAATCCTAAAGATATACCCCTCTAAAATATAATTTCGTGGACGGCCCTGATAGGAAAATAGTATTTTTTTAAACTATTATTTAAAATATTAAAAAATCAGAATCGGCATCGCTAATTTGTACTAGAATCGTATCGGAAACGCCATTCGGATTTTCTGTAGAATCGTACCATCACTTTTACAAAACCTTTAGATTGGTGTTTCTCAAACAGTGGATCCTGAATACAACATAATATTTATATACGTCCATCAACATAACCTTCTTTTTTATAAAGTATTGTAATCAGGCTGTAGAAGTGGTCGCAGGTATGACGTAGTTTCATTCCAGAGATGAGACTCTAAAGTTTTTTGGAAAAACAGTCACACGCTATCATTGGTTGGAGTAATGAGTAACTTGCATATATTTTGCAAAAAAGTGCTTTAAAATTAACTTGATTCTAATAGAGCCTTGAGTGATTGTCCATTTATCAAAAACAAATTATTGCTTCAATTTTAAAATACAGAATTTTTTTTTTTTTAAATTCATTTGCAAATTTAGAAATTTGTAAAAGTTCTTTGGATACAAATAACTCCATAGTAATAGTAATGTGAAAGAGCTAAAATTGGTACCCTCAAGTCTGGTGGCATACAACATTTTTAAATTGGTGGGATTAGTTCAATCGGGTAGTTGAAACTAGAGTAAAATAGGAAAACCCAACATTTTTAAGACCTTTGCAGAATAGACAATTACTAATTATATAACCACCTATTTATCCATACTTATAAAAAAAGATATGTTATTAATTTAGTGTTGCATCTTTTTGTATAAAATAGTTATACCACTAAAATTATTACAGAAAAAGTTATTTAAAGAGAAACATAAACATTGAATCGTTCCATCACTAAAATATATATTTCATGAAATTAAAACCCTTCATAGTATTGATAGAAATGATGTGGAATCAAGGTTAATAGAAATACAAGGTTAAACCAGCATGTAATTTTCAATATGATGTATTGTACCGACTACTGTGCAAAGCAGCAGATTTTGACAAAACACGCAACCACTCATAGTCTATGACGTCACTATCGCTAGAATTTTCAATTTAATGTATCGTACCGACTGCTGGGCAAGAAAAACAGATTTTGACAAAACATGCAACCACTCATCTACTATGACGTCAATATTAAAAGCGTGGTGGAAGTCAAACATCAATCGTACACGTGTTATGGTATTACCTTGTATTTCTATTAACCTTGACTTTAATCAGTTTTCTGAACGTTGATTGGTTAAATCGGAGTCTGTTCTTGTTAAAGGACAATGAGTACTTATGGACTAATCAACCCATAGTTAGGAAGAATTGCCTAACTATGGATTGATTTTGGGGCTTTTTTTTTCATTTTAGAAGAGGGAAGGTTGCGTCACACAATAAAGTTAAAAACGTGGAAGAAGTCATTAATCAAAATATGTAAATCAATTTTGTAACCAAATAAAAGCTATAAATACAATATGCTGCTACTGTCATGTCATATTGTTGTTTTATACATTCAACTCAACTTCTTTTGAATAGTAATATTATTAGAAATAAAACTCCCAAAAAATCATTTGTGTTTTGTAATATCTCTCCTACTTATCATTTGTTATGTAATTTGATACATATGTATGTATTTGTAGAAAACACAATATCTTTGTGAGCAAGTGAATGGCATATACATAATATATACAAATCATGTTGTGACTTCTTTGAAAACTTTTGATTTAAAGAAGAGAAACAACAAAATGTAAAAATTCCTTCGTTTTTGTAGTTTTTTTGAAAGACTCAATTTATTTTTTTATCCTATTTTTATTTTCTTCCTAAAAATGGGAAAGATAAATAAATCCTTTTTTTATGGGTTGACAATACTCATAAATCCAGAAAGGCAAAGAGAGGATACATACTAACTGTGTTTTCCATTGACTTGTTTGAGCATTAAATTATTATCAATAATGGAACGAACGAACTTCTTATTGATACAATTATTTATAGACAGCCATTTTTTCTTTGTGCTGTCGTACTTTTTTTATGGGGCCAAGCAACAGGGGAGTTGAAGAAGAAGAATAATTTTTTCTTTTTCAATAGCTAAAAAAAAAAAAAACCCTACTATTATTTGAAAAAGTGTACAGTACATACAAATATTTTAATACGTTTGAACACAAAGAAACAAGTGAGAAAAATCCGTGCAAAAACTGTCAATTCTTTGTGATAAAAATAATCCTTCATTGAATACAAATTTATGTGAAGAAGAAGATGTCACTCAACCTTTCATTATTCATAAAGATAAATAAAATAATAGGGTTGTATTGTTTTTTAATATGCAGGGGCATCCACAGGAAATATTTTTGGGGGAGCTTGGTTTTTGGATTTTTTTTTTCGATAAAACTTTGAAAAATTATTTTATTTCTGAAAAAATTTCAAAAATCCACAACTAATCACAAAAAATTAAATTTTAGAATTTCATTTTTCAAAACTCACACCTGTTCACCAAAAAATTTAATTTTAAATATTAAACTTTTGAAATAAAATTTAAAAAATCCTAAACTGCTCACAAAAAATAAATTTTTTTGGAAAAACATTTCAAACATTAAATTTTTGCCAATAAATTCCATAAATTCACTGTCAAAAATTCACAACTACTCCCAAAAATTAAATTTTTTGGAAAAAAATTTTTTCAATGCAAAAAAAAAAAAAATATTGGAAATAATTTTCAGAATCCACAGCTATTTATAAATAATTAAATTTTAAAAAAATCCAAAAGTTTACAGCTGTTTTGAAAAAATTAATTTTTTTTTTGAAAAAAAAATTTAGAAAATTCACATAGAATTCAAAAATTTAATTTCAAATATAAAATTTTCTCGAAAAATTAATGGGGGGGGTGAATCCCTTTGGCCCACACCCTGATATGTGATTTAAATCGGTCTTGTTCCACCTCCCGTCCTTAAAAAACGTATCAAACTTAAAAACATTCTTTACAGGGTATCCTTTTTACCAACAATATGGTGATGTATCTCAGTTTACTAATTGAAACAGTCATTGGATTAATTGATGATGACATCACTATTTGATGCCTTTAATGACATCGTTTAGCAAAGATTGTTTTATAAAACGACTCTTACGTCTAATTTAGACCCATCCCTTAGATTTAGGACGGAACTTGGTGAGATATCATAATTTCGGGACCGTTTTATCCCTAATAATGACCATTTTTGATTCAATAGTAATTGGGAATTAATCACGGATTAACAAGAGCCAATTCGATATTAAATAATCAACGTTCAGAACGCTAAGAGTAAAGAGTAGTAGAAAAATTGACAGCTGATAAAGAAAAACATAAATTTCGAACTATTTTATTCATGCAGACATTGTAAATAGTCTTTCTCAAGCCCCCAGTCTGCTCCCTGATGGCCTACTAGGATAATTCCGCGCGCGGAGATGAGCTGAAATCTCAATCCTCTTCTCGTACTGTGTGCTCATGGATGCGACTAGGACAATGCTTTTGTTAGCAATCGACTGCTAATTATGTGTTCTACAACATTATTTTTTAGGAAATTGTAGAAAATGACTCTTAACCTCTCAAAATTTGTATAATAAAGATGATTAAATATTATTGGTTGACCTGGTATCTGCAAATTAGTGACGAGGTGTCTCTGCCAAGTTATTTAACAGGATGAGAGCATTAGCCCCTCGCTTTTTGAATGGCAATAATCGTAAAAAGATGTGCAATTATGTTGAAATCAATACTCTTACATCATTTTTATAAAACCCCTCCCCCACTTTGGATTGGAATAACAAATATTTCTTCTGATTTTTTGAAGACAAATGATTTCATATTCACTAAAACTATAAACTCTTGCAAAAAGAGAAAGATTCAAAATTCCGCGTAAAAATACATTGAACAATAAATAAAATCCGAATATTTTTTACTCGCGGGTATTATGCAGGTAATAATGGCTAAAAAGTCGAAACTTAAACAAAATAATCCCTAATATTAAGTGTTACCTGTTGAGATTACCAACTCAAAAAAGGTACAACAGCTTTCTAGGACATATTTTATACACCTTTGTTCATAACAAGAGCAATCATATTGAATGAAATATTGTTCAACAATTGGATAATATTAAATCTGTAGAATAGAACAGTTACACTTTCCAATAAAAACCTTAATCCAAGAGCCATTTAATATTTTTGATGGGACACTTAAACAGGACCATCCTCTATGTACGGCTTCCCTTAGTGATAATGAATCAAATTTATGTATTAATAGACTTTTTCTAATTCTAAATATAGCATTTTGTAAAACAAAGCCATTAGCACAAATTGCAAAAAAATAAAAATATAATTTGTCTCTCCTAATTAGCACTATTTATAAATACGGATGTATAATGTACTGTTATTACACTTTTCAAATGTTTCTACCATGTAGTGTGTATATTGTATATTTTGGCAATCAATAATAAAATTTATGTACCATGTACTAAATTTAGAAAAGCTGTTTTACGATTATTTTTTCCTTGCGGTTCCTCCCAAAGTTTCGTTGTGAATAATACAATCTATTTAACGAATAGAAACTGAACCACAAATTGTTTTTTATTTTTTATGAGTCGAAATTGAAGGTAGATACAACTGAGAAAGATAGATAAACACATGTATTTGCAAATGATGATTATTTTTGTGAATTACTGTTGCTAATATTCACATTCTATTATAATTATAATGATTCTTTCTTTTCTATACCCAGTAGTAACTATCATTTCTATTTTAGGAGTAGTTGGTACTTTATAACTGGGTGTGGCGATACTTGGTCCGAAATCGAATTTATTTTCGGTGGGCCTTGAGTTATTTTTTCATAATCATTTTTGATTCACTATTTCGGAGGAAACATATGTAGATATTAGGAGTGGGATGGTACACTAAGCCCACGGTTCAGTACCAACTACCGTATAGCCTTCACGGTACGTGATTAGGTACGTACAATAGTAAAATGGTTTTTTTTTATTATAGAAATAGAATTAATGTAGTTCCTCAGTTTTTTCGATATTTTATTCTTTAAAAAATAAAGATTGATATAAAATATACACGGATTATATAATACTATTATTAATTAATTGAAAAAAGATGAGGTTGTCTACATTTTCCGGTAATAAACAAGACCGGTTAGGAGTCACAATATCGCCAGCTGTTGAAAAAATTCTTTTGCTGATACAAATGTACCTGTATTTGTGAGTTATCATGAGGCTAACTTGGAGGTAATCAACTTATCTAAATTTTCCCTCTAACAAACCACTGGTTTTTAGTTAACTGGGATGTTGTTTATCATTTTGTAAGTCATTTTTTTTTCTATTTCTTTTGAATTAAGTTTTTATTTCTTTTGACTCAGATTCGTAGGTATCACTGAATATTTCTGCAATGAAAGTTTTTTTAGCGGCGGTCTATTATCTATTTCACCCAGAGGATGGAGTATTGTTGTATGCTCGTTCAGGTATTGATTGATGGATATGTTTAATAAAAAATAAACAAATACATAAATTTTTCAAAAATAAAAGGATGCTTATGGATCAAAATCTTACATCACTAGCTAAATACCTATATTAATTCGTTGGTCAAAGATTGGTAAACTTAATCAATGGATTGTTCATCAAGATATGGCAAAAATTTGAATTTTATGTCCATTTCATTTTGTAAAAAATAGAAAACAAGGCAATTCCTCCGTTTTATTAATTTGTGTATAATATATAAACTAAATAGTGAAAGATATCAGAATTTTATAATATAAAAATATTTAATAAATATATGACAATATATATTATATATGTGAGGTGTGCTCAAAATGTATTAACTTTGTATTTTTAGGAAAAAAATACTTATTTATTCATCAATATTTATGTTGTCTCCTTCAACGTAATCCCCCTCAGATACAAGATACCAACGCTTTTTCCAATACTCGAATCACTTCTCATAAGCACTTTTCGGTATAGCCTTGAGTTCTTCCAGCGATGAAGGCTTTAATTCCTCAATCGTTGCAAATCTGCGTCCTTTCATGTGTCTCTTCAGTTTTTGGAATAAGAAAAAATCACATGGGACCAAATCCAGTGAATATGGTGGCAAAGGCATGATTGTGGTGTTGTTTTTGGCCAGAAAATGCGACAATTCTTTTGGTCGAAATTAAGTAGTTTCAGAACATACTTCGCTGATACTAGTGTCATGCCCAAAACGTTATAAAAAAATTATAGCACGAGCCACCCGATATGTCAATATCCTCAGCAACATACAAGATAGTGATTCGACGGTTCTCAAAAACAATTTTATTCACTGCTTCAATATTTTCATCTGTTCTTGACATGCTAGGACGTCCAGAGCGAAGCTTATCATTGGCACCTTCCAAGACATTTTTGAAGACTACTTTTAAATATTTTTTGTTATGAAGAACAGTATCATCGTATGCTGTTGTCAACATTTCAAGTGTTTTAGAGTATTTAATTACATTTTTTTACACAAAATTTGATGCAAATTCTTTAATCCATGTTTGTCAATAGTCAACACTCAAAATACTTCGAAAAGTTATGCCTCTCACAAATAAACTAAGCATATTATATAGCCGAAACCGTAACTATATATTTGCAGAGAGTGTGCAAAATAAAAAAATTAAAAAAATCGAGCATACCAAATGCCCATTGGCTGCAAACTTTGAAAAGTCACCTAACTTTTTGAATACACTACGTATACGTACCGCACCAAGGGTAAAAACGTACCGAACTATAAGAGTCATACTCAGCCAAACTTTGACACAACCTCTTACCATACCAGCCCTAGCAGGTATATATCCTCTGTGGGATTTCAAAATCGACATATAAACCACCGTTACTTGTGTGATGTTTCGGTTTGGAAATCTTAGACCAGTCGGAGATACTTATTTATTTCGCCGGACCGAACTAATTTTGTCCCTTAAAAATCTTGGTGTAGATCGGTCTCATAGAAAACTCAGGCTTAGATTTGTCCAAAGGAACAGTTCATTCTAAAAAAAAATGGTCTTATTTAAAATTCGGTCTACATCGATTTTATATATAAATAATTTTTTTTTTTTCAAATTATGAACACGGTACATTGACGCCATACGCAGTTTAAAAAGAGATAGCTGGGAAAAAGTTTCATCCAGTCGTCTCTCTTAGAATACGCAAATCCTACTTCGAGCATCTCTTGAGATGAATGATCAAGTTAAAAGTATGTATATATCTTTGATTAACATTATTTCCTCTTTGGTTCTAACTCTTGGAGAACAAAGAAGTCCACTTAATCTAGTCTTAATGAATTAAGAATTATCATAGGCCTTAGCAATTGTCTAATTAAAGGTATTAAAAACTATTTTATTCTTATGGTTATAATTTCATATTGTAATTTATGGGTGGATAGATTTTGAATTATTCTGAATGTTATATATATCCAGTATTATAAATATATAATATATGTAAGATCTTTGTTTAATATAATAAAAATATCAATGATGGTGGATCTATTAAAATTAAGTACATAAAGTAAGACCGAAATATATCAGTCCATGGTATGATACCGCGGTCTAGACTGAAAGATCTTTTTGGAAAAAATAACTTATGAACGAAACCGAAAAAATATTTGGAGAAAGGGGGAAAATAAATTAGAAAGGAGATATTGAAGAAATTATGAATAATTAATAGGTTATATTTATTCGAACCTTTGTTGTCGACAGTTTTGGCATCTTATAAATCACCTTAGAGGAAGTTGTAGGCATGTGTAAATCAACTGAAAGTTCCATAGATTAATTCGATCCCATTTATAAAATCCAAGCTTCGTTATTAGAACTGGTACACTGATATTTAATATGTGATCATTTTTTTGTGAGATCGATCAGACCAAACCGTTGAAGGACCGAATTAAATAGTTCGGTCTAACAAAAGTTATAACGGTCTTAGACCGGTTTAAAATTTCTAGATATAATAATAACACACTAGTGTTGATACTCGACTAGTAAACGATTTTCTTGTTCAGTTCTGTCTCAAGCAATTCTTTCTTGAACAATTAAACCATTTTCTAATCCTGCATCCATTTTTTCCTCATTTCAATTTTACATATATGAAACAATTTATATGATATCATTGTTTCGATGTAGAAACACATTGAAACATCGTCAAAAATTTATCCATAAAATCTGTCCAGACCAAATTGTCAATGAGACTGGTCTAGAATTTTTTTTTTTCAGGACCTATCAAGATCAAGTAATTCTACATATGTGACCACTTCAGACCAAACTACTTTAAATAACCTAATTAGGTCAGTCTAAAAAATTTTTAACCGTTTTTCGATGAGTTACCTCACAAACACAAAAATTTAAAATGTATTTTGCTGTCAACTATCAATTTTTCTGTTTCCCCCCTCTTATTAGTATTCTGAACATTGATTGGTTGAATATTCATGTGAAACAATTAGGAATAATCATTTAATAGGTAATAGTTTCATAGTAATGGAAAATAAGTCGGCAACTATAAACTGATTTTAGAACTTTTACCCACGACAACGAATGATAAACGAGGGGTCGCTTCGGTTTGTTAATTTGTCTGTTTATAACTAAGATTACGGATTTGGGTAAAAATTTATACGAATAAATTTTAGTGGCTAAGGTCACAAAAAAGTTCAAAAACTCTTACACCTGATTTACAAAAGTTTGCACACTACCGAGTCCCCATTTTAGTTACCTGTTACTTTTGGAGAAAAGGTAGAGAAAGAGAATAAGGTTAATTAACGTTTCTCAGACCGGTCTAGGGTTTCCAAATCAAAATCCAACACTAATAACTACCTACTTTGCGTACAATAAACATACGAGTATTTACTTAATCAAGTCTCTCATCTCATGTTTAGAAACATCATAAAAAGTTCTCATTATTTTTAATAATAATGTTAGTGGTTAATAAGACATTGATGAATGAATATGTCTCTCATCACGCTTAAAGGAATATGTAAGTAAGGAAGACTTACAAGAAGTAAGTACCTATATATATATCTAATAGTATATACTATTTTAATCAAAACTTGATTACTAATACCTATTTAGGTATTTCTTCTTTTTAAGACATCTTTATATATTAATAAAACTTCTTCGAAGAACTATCAAAAAAGTATCTGGACAACAAGACATAAAAAACACGTGAGTCAGCAAGTTTGAATCCCTGTGTGTGGGTACAAAAATAAAACCATTGAAAGAGGTATTTCCTTACATATTTAGCTTTTATGGTTGAGGAAGAACAATTATATTCACTAATAACCCATGCCTTACTGATCAATTTTCTTTAAATTTCAATCAATGCTTGGTTAAATGAATCCTCTTTATTTGAAAATATGATAAATCATACTTTCAAACATTATTTATTATAAATTTCTACATTAATGATCAGAATCAGTTGATAATTTAAGGTGTTTGTTATTGGTCTGGAGCCGTTATAATTTTGTAAGACCGAAATAATTCGGTCCATGTTCAGCCTAGTAGAATGTTGTTTTTTTTTGTTTTAAAAAAATAAATGGTATTTTTTATTTATGAACTGTATTTCATACTTATTGATGAAAATAGTGTGTATATAAGGCGTGTTAAAACAATATAAAAGAATATCAAGACGGTCACTCTGAAAATTTGAAGAATATTTTAATGAGAGCAGCTTAGCTGTCATGACGTTTCATTAGATCAGCTACAATCAGCTGTGACAAGGGAAGAGGGAGAGAAGGAAATAAATTAGGAAATTATCAAGAATTACTCGAATATCGATCCTCAAATCTATTCCAAGTCCAACAAGTACTTACAATTGTAACTCCTTAACAAATCCTCAAGGTTACTCTTCGTCTTTTATCAGCCGGGTTTGAATAAAATTGGATTTCGTAGAAAAGAAAGTTCACTCCTAAGGATTTCCAATAATAATAATAACAGCTTAGGGAAAGAAAAGACACAGTTTGCCAACTTAAATAAAGACCTGCTAAAATACGCTAACAATTAGCCTCAATAATACTTGTTAGTGATACATGAAATATGTCCTGAAGGATTGTAAAAGAAAAGAAATCTAAAACTTGTCACCCCGAAAATTTGATGTTTAATGTTTCAAATTCTGTCTTATGTTGGTTTAAAGTTTTATTTCATTTACAATGTCTTTATATTTTTTTAACTTTTATGTTTTTTATAGCTTTTGATTCACTTTTTTAGTTATTGATTCATTTAGTTTTTTTAACTCCTTTAGTTAGAGTCAACAAAATTGTACATCCTTAGCCACTAATAGATTGGTGAATAAATATAATTCTATGTGGAATATATCGTATATTTACTAAAGGTACGATTACTAATTAATTATATATATAAATTGGGGAAAACGTGCAATATAAAAAACTTTGTTCTTTGCAGAGGTCATCAAGTGAAGAGACCTTCAAAAATGGGAACCAAGAAGATCTACAGAATTTGATGGGTTATTTGTAAATTAAGGTCTTATGATAAACGGTTCACTTGTGAAATATAAATAATGAAAGCTGAAAAAATACGTAGTATAGGTGCAAAAAACACAAATATTAATATACAATTCATTTTGAAATCTGTCGAACTTATCTACTCAGTAGTGTTCATAACTCATTAGTGCTATCTATTTGGAAAAAAAGAGTGTCATAATTATGTAGAAAACGATTTGTATTTATTTTCTAGTGATGAAGATCGTGTGTATTTTGGGGATTAGAAAAAAAAAAAGAAACCGAAAATTAACAATTTGAAGAATGTTATGGAGTTGAGTAGCTTAGCTGTGATTACGTTTAATTAAATCAGCTATAATCAGCTGTGACAAGGGAAGAGGGGAAGAACGAAATAAAGGAGGACTCTGATCGTCAATTCTGCTCTGAGGCCAACGAGGACTTACAATTATAACTCCTCAGCAAATCCTCAAGGTTACACTCTGTCTTTAATGAGGACACACGAATGCTCTATCAGGCTTGGAATATATAATTGAAAGCCGTGGAAAATGAAGTTCACGACAGAGAAGTTAAATGATAATGAAAATAATTGAGGAAAAGAAAATAGATTCTTCAGATTAATAATTCCAAAAAAATGGGTTAGCTAAAAAATACACCAGATTTTCATCACTACTCATATTTGTAGGTAAGGAAAGACATTGAAGAATAATTGAATCGATGAATAGGGACTCGGATATCCAAACATAGAGGCTTTGTGGAAAGTGCTGAACTTATTGGTTACAAGATTGAGGAAAAGCAGTGATTTCGGGACGTTGAGGATCAAGGGTGAGTTCAAGAAAAGAATTGGTCATGATCTGACAGATAGATTATTTATGGTATCATCGGAGCTATTTTGGGTGATGAAAAAATGTGGCCAATACTGGAGCCAGATGGGTAGCTCGTGGGAATCCATTATGAATGACATTCTACATACCATGAGCTCTAACATACATCTTAAGTTCAATCCAAGGTTATGAAGTATGGACGAGTTTTTAAGGGAAGGAGGACTAACTTCTGTTGGTCTATCTTGTGGAGATACGGAGCTAGGAAATTTAATTTTATTAAGTAGAAAAAAGAAATTAGTCTACTGTTCCAAAAACCAGTAACCTCGAGCCGTCAACGCCCTTCTTCATAGTAGTGGAAGGACTCTTTAATAGTAGAATAAGATCTGTAATAAACGGTGATAAACACGGAGTGTCTTCTCTTATCGGCAAGAGAAGATTGGAGACACTGGACCTGAAATAAATGGTAAAATTATTCAATCCAACAACAATATTCAAAAAACTACCTA
Source organism: Lepeophtheirus salmonis (assembly GCF_016086655.4). Taxonomy (NCBI): domain Eukaryota; kingdom Metazoa; phylum Arthropoda; class Copepoda; order Siphonostomatoida; family Caligidae; genus Lepeophtheirus; species Lepeophtheirus salmonis. The sequence continues at coordinate 65,870,282 of NC_052135.2, forward strand.
ACAAATTACCATCAAAAATGGTTAATATACCGATTGGCCACCTCTTCTTTATTTACAAATAAGCCAAAACAAATGGTTGAGTCTAGAATGCGCTCTTTTTGTCAAGAAAACATCGAGACTTAATTTCATTTTTGCTCAAAAGTGGCTCCTGTTGTTAAAATGGTAATACAATCGTATTATCTGTGAAAAGTACGGACAAGAACTCTGCCCTTCAGATTAGCTTGTAGCAACGCCTTCAAAATATAAACAGAACCTGAAAATTGAATATATTATCTCTAAAGTCCAAGGGATAATATATGGGAATAAAAATAAAATCTTACCTATTCAACCAAGGCTGGAAGAGTTTGTACTCCACTCAATGGAGATCCCAGAACCCTATGTTCAATCTTTATTCTACAAAATTAGAAGAGGCCTTATTGTAGACTCTAGTTTAAAATATTCACAAATCTAGATCAAATGAACTGAAATTGGAAAACTTTTCTTTTTTGGTACTTTAATGGATATATTATTTTGTTAGATTATAGTTGAAGATTTTATATTTTAGAGATGAAAGAATATTGAAAATATGTTTAAAATTTATTCAGATCTACATAGTGTGATCAAATAAATACAGGGCCTTTTTCTCTGCCAAAGGACGTTCATTTTTTGGAAAAAAATATTTTTCTCTCTTATTTACATTCGTATTAAAACTTTCATTCAAAAATAATTCAAAATATTAAACGGCGTTAATGGGTTAAAATACGACTTCTAACTAAAGGAACATATATCTATTATCATGGTATGAATGTAAATCTGTTAAGGGTCTGGACATTTGCAACATCACTTTTAATGGATAATCAGTTAATAACTGTTAACAATGGTAGTTATTTGGTCCTATGTGGAGTATTATGTTGTAAGCCATTGTATTACACAATTTCAAAATATTGGTCTTAATTCAGTAGTACCATATATAACACTCCCGCCTTCTCTTTGCACTCTCAGAAATGATTGTCCTTGATCATATATAAAGCTGAGCAAAAAGTATTGATAAATAACTCTTTTTGAGATTAGAAAACGAAAAATGTGAATGTTTTTTTTTTTTTTTTTTTCAATCCTTGTGGTATTTTTTTCAATCAATATGGTATATTGCGGTCTTGGTGCTCATGCATTTGTTCCTTGATAGAATATATAAAAAATAGATTAGCTTTAATCAATAAGTCAATTTTCTGAGTTTTTTTTTGTGAAATTGCAGCGTTTTCCAATGATTTTTTAAATCGCCAGGGTGATACAGTTGTATATAAGCTCCAAATAGCAAAGGGTATCTTATGGATCGGGAAAAGTGGTTTAGGGACCAGACGGTGTAAATAAAAAAAGAAGGGGTGAGGTAAATTATGAATCCAGGGCCGATACTAATCTTGTCGGGGCCTTATAATATGATAACTTTAATTAAGCCAGGGGTTCCCAAACTTTACTATTCAAAAGCTCCCCTACGCTAATAAATTTTTAGCTGAGGCTCCCTTTATACGAACCATGTGTAATATATATGTGTAGACTGAAAGAAATCCTCAATTTTCTATCTTCATGCCCCCTCGCTAACCTCACCTCACGGCCCTACTTTGAAAAACATTATCTTAAGCAACCTTAGTTTTCGGGGAACTTGGGGCTGTATGCGTATAAGGTAACTCCGTCCCTGTTTGTATCTAATATCATTTCCTGTGCCCAAATTTTCTAGTGACGAACCTTAACCAAACTTAGCCTCTATAAAAAAGAACCGAAACCGATAAAGCTGAACCAAGACCTTGACCAAAACCATTAAAATGAAAGAACTGAGACCAGGACCGATAGAACCTGAGCCGGGCACAACCTTGCTTATATATGGAAAAATAAGTAATGCGATATCTCCCGTAGGTGTAAAACCCCGAGAAATCCCAGGGAAAACAAGATATCGGATATATAATGACGTCTTTGAGAAACCCATTTATACTCCATGGAGATTAATATTCATGTTTTCGAAAACGGTGGCATAATTTTGGTACCAAGACATCCCTGATATTATAAATTATAATTATAATCTCTCCACTTGATAAAATAATTTTCTTTGAAAGAAATAGTTTTTAAACTGTGGTACACGTGAGCTTCATTTAGCCGTACCTGAAAGACCGTCATATGTACGGTTAAGCATTTGCTATTCTGTATTCAGTTTGTTCATAATGGCTAGGTTCTTGGAAGTCTTGATATGTGGCTTGTCAACAAAAAAGTAAGCTAGAATGATTGTTCTCAAAGTTGTATCTGCATTACAATTATATTCTTCTACGAATTATTGTCATTTCTATCAATAAATTAATCTGATTACCCTTGCGAGGTGTAGAAAGTTGAACTTTAAGTACCCAAAATATACAATGAAATAATTATAAATTAATAGATTCTACCTATTTGAAAGAATTTAGTCTTGTAAGGCTTTTAACTACAAAAGTTATTACGTTGTGTATCTCAACGTATCCCAGAATTTTGAAATCAAAACATACAATTAACCGAAATACATAGAGACAACAAGATGACGAATGATGGAGCAAATATATCAGCTGACAGAAGTGATATAATATGATATCTTATTTGTTTGTTTTTCTTCTATTAATAATCGGCAATTTCGACTGGAGATGACGATAAAACTATAATACAGCATTATACTGAGTGGTCTATTAAAATATCAACACTTTGAATTTTTAACTATAGGAAAATATTATTTATTAATGAACAATAGAACTTCAACAAAATAAATGCTTTAAAAGGATGTGTGTCTTAGCTCTCTTGATCATTAATATAATCGCCCTTAGTGGCAATGATTGCTTCCAGGTGGTGGCGGAAGACCAGGCACCCCCAATCATGACATCCCAGTGTTGTCTGACAGTAGCTTTGATGGCCTCATTTTTTGGACTACTGATACTGTAGGCTTTCCAATCGGCATGAACCCAAAATGTGTAGTTGCAGGGTTGGCATAAGGGCTGTATGTGGCCCAAAAGGGTCAAAAAGACTTCAAAAGACTTATTAAAAGGAGTTTTGCAACGCAGATGATGGTTTCTTTCATTCCTGTTGTCAAAAGTGGGCTCTCCACCCTCACCCAAGGCTCTTTCCAACCACTTATTTGATAGCTCTCTGCACAGTCTGGTGTGAAATCCTGAGATGCCCTCATGGGCTTAAGGGGATTGGCCTGGGAAGTTTTCTTTAACGCTTCTGGGTCCAGTTTGACCTTTTTGACAGAGCTCTTCTTGGTTTCAACGTTTCAAACTTGCTGACGACGTAGACGGTGGTTTGGAGACGCCAAACTGCTTGATTTAATTCTGAGTGATTTATTTATTTAATTAGTAAGTCTTCTGATGGACCACCCGGTATATTGAGATAAATGAATATATAGTAATACCTTCACATACAAGTTTCATTCGTTACTTGACGTAGCCCGTATGACTAAACCAAAAGAAATAACTAAAAATAATAATCTTAAAGTGTCTCTCGCATTCTGTAAACAACTCTGGAACAACTCGTATCTCAGTAAAAATTCATTTATTATATCACTTGTATCTCAAAGTATTAGTCTATCTTTGCTTTTGACCAGTGCTATAGCTGATGTGCATTGCAGCAGGTTGAAGATTTTAATCTACTATAGCCTTAATTTGGTAAAATACCCATCGAAATCCCTTTATCGACTCTACGTATTTCCCGTTCTATGATACATACTTTAAAAAGTTAGAGATCCACCGTTTTAAAGGATAATATTAGCTGCCAAGAGGCACATTCCTTGAATGCAATCCCCGTTTCTAAGTATAGGGCACTCAAAATAGTAAATTGAAGGGTGATGGACCATACATACTTATGTATGTGGGTAAATCCATCCCTAATTAGATTAAATCAATAAGTTTGAGGGAAAAAGGTGTATTATGAGCAACGAATGACCTTGAATTAAAGGGAAGGATACTCTTTGATAGGGGTTATTTTCTTTTACCATTTTGAAGTTTATGTTGTATTTCAGTCTGAAATTCCTTGGCCTGAGAACGAAATAATTTTATTTGAACCAGGGGTGTAATAAAAAGGTAAACATAGCCAATCTTAGGATAAAACACACAAAATGACATCATATGGTTATAATATACTTTATTTTAAGTTAAATTTCTTTACACTTAATATTTAGCCATATTCCCACGGATTTTTAACAGCTTCTAGATTCTCTTGGGTATTGAAACTGTCATATTCTCAAAAAATTGTCGTGGGGTAACATTTGAGGTGCAACATTAGCTTCTTTTTGCTTCAAAGTTGATCTTAAGCTGACCTTCAGTTCGACAACTACCGTCTCTACTTTTACTCCTTGCTATCGCACGATTCTTTTCTTCAATTTTTAGCTTGTTACGACCCTCTCCTATGATTTCGTGATTTGTATACTACAAATCATAAAAACGTGTGCAGTAGAGTGATGAAACAGATATGTAAAAGGGTTCTGATTCTATGAGCACAATGAAACAAGTTGTGAAATACACATGTATGTAATAGTTGATAACCTGCTCATCACACTAATCCAATCATCTATATATAGCGAGAAAGTGATGTAAAGTAAGTCAAAAAATTTAGGCTAACATTTATGTTTTGTTCAGAAGAAAAGCCTTGCCTTTTCACTCACTGTAAATCGTTCAATTACCAATGCCATTAGAGTTTCTATTATTAATTAAGATGGGGGAGACAATTATTGATCCATAGAGTGCGACCTAAAAAGTGTGTTCATAGAGTGAGATCGAAAAAATGGGGCAAATTTTTGAAACTGCGGTCTTGACTAATAACTTAAGTCCAAACGAAAAAAAAAAACAGTCTCAGACTGAGTTTTAACACTCGGAGTTATTCTATAAAACCCTTTTTCGTTCACACTCTATGGATCATTTTTTTTCCTTTCTCAGTTATAAGAGTTGCACTCAAACAAACGAAACATTATATGCCTTTCCACACGGGAACGTTTATAAAACGTTGTTCTATTCCTTTTATTCGGATTCAAATAGTTTTGCATCGACACAAAAAAAATCTAGATAATCCAGGTCAGAATGCTGATGAATGATGTACCTTAACATTAGAAATAGGAAAATTAGCGCATTCGTCGTATAAAAATCAACTCTTCCTCTTAATTTGTTTATACAAATTGTACAACCAGATTGTAAAAGTTACTGTACACGTAAACGGCGTAGTCCGATTATTCCACTTTAGAAGACACTTACAAAAATCAGATGTAAGTTAAACAAAGTACAGGTCTTGTGTGGAAGCAATCCCAAACCGATAAATATTTAGCATTTTCTTTCATAAACGTTTATATCTGGACAGAGCCTTAAACCTCATATGAAGCCATTCTAAAGCTGTTTACAATTTGAAAACATAAAATGGAGTAAGGTAGCCTTATGAACAACGCGTTCAGGAGAATTTTGCCACTTGAAATCAATGTGCGTAGGCTCAGTCGCTCCTAGCGAATGAAATATAATACTTAATGGATTTTAAAGACAATTTCTATGTCAGATGGAGTAATTGTAATACTATAATGTTTATTTTTGCAACTCCATGACCGCCTTAAGGAACATAAAAAAAATTAAAAACACACACACTGATGACGTCAATATCATTTCATCTATAAAAATCGTTTGTTTTTAATGAAATCTGTGAGTTTCTTTGAAGGATTTAATTAATTTGGAGCAAGAAAAATGATTCAAGTCTCGAATTTTCAGGCGAACGCCCAACACTATTAAAGTAACTACATATTATGTAGTATGGACATGACACTTGCATGGGGTGAGGCAAGTAGAAGAGTCATCCGATTTTTCTCACATAATGCAGACGGATTTCGAAGGGAGAACAATAAGAATAAGAATAATAAAAGTACCCCCTCAGAGTTGCTTCCTTCAAGGTCAGAATCATCCCCCATTTACCTATATATTGTTGTTATATTTAATAATACGAAGAAAGGAAAAAGAGGAATTCTTATGCTCCTTGGTTGCATTCCTTTCCCTACATTCATGTTCAACCAACAACCATCACCTTTCAATAATAGCCAGGAAAATGCGGTGAAGTTCTTTTTCTTTCTTCCACTCTTATGTTTTTTAAAAGGAACTCACTCGGCTCCTCTTTTATAAACATATTTTCTTTTAAATAACATAATAATAATAATATGAATCTGTGCAATGTTCGTATAAACAACAAATTGTTAAATATTCCTCCAAAAGGTCTATAATAGCTGGATTTAAATATATATATATTATAGAGTAATATTCTTAGATACGAGTGCCCCATGAGTTTTTTGAAAGATACGAGCTGGGTTCTGAGCAAAAATTTGGATTGACATACGAGTTTTTTTATATATAGGTAAAAAGTTGGTGAAGACTTGGCCACGTGACGCGATTGCTGCTTCAAGGGCCATTTTTTTTAGCTATTTCTTATGAATAAATTGTTTTAATTTATGGGTTCCACTCAAGAACGAATTAATCTCATATTTGAAGGTATTTCTGCACTAAACAAATTAAAGATCCAAAACTTGCAGGACATTGAATTAAAAGACACAATCAAACAACACCTGAAACCAAAATTAACAAGTTTTGTTTTCATCTCATCTCTCGAATTGTAAAAAAGTCCGAGCAACCAAAAAAGGTAACACATGTGCTATCTCCTCTGCACCGGTGTCACAGCCGAGAAGGCTGAAAAGACCATTGACATCTACTTCTAGATTACCTACAACATCAAAAAGTGAAAATAGTTTTAAAAGGTGTTTATAGCCAAAGAAAACCAAAAGTTCTGGAGCAACAATATGACTGACTTCAGCGCTGTTTCCATTTGGCCTTCTTCCACCTCTGACCTCAAGCCCCTGGACTCTGTAGCTTTGGGTGTCTTGTAGAATAATGTTTGCTTCATTTCTCATCTAAATTTGGATTCGCTCTGAGTTGCTATAATAACATCATGGTACCCCATGGAGACGGCCTTTGTCGTCAAGAAATGTCAATCTGTCCACCAACGTGTTTAGCGTCTTATAGTTTTTTAAAAAGGACATATTGAATAAAAAATATCAATACATATAGTATTGAAACATATCACAAATTCGTTTTAAATTGTCTTTTCTTGATTTACGTTTTTTATATAATAAATTCATGCTACTGTAAGTTTTGAGTCCCCACTCTGTATATACATGAGCAAATGTTCAGTGAGACAAGTTTCAATGTTTTATGTATAGGTCCGGAAATCTGCATCCATAAACGTTACGTTATTTAACTTTATTTTAATTACCCTAGACCTGGAGCTCATTTGCTACACTCAAAAAGTTCCAATTCCAATGAGGGCCACCAGTTTAGTAGTCTTTTTTAAGTAGCATCTTCGTGTACAATACATATAAATCTTTGTGTTAGTGTTGAGACTCGTTTTGAAACCCATTTTTAGGTATGGATGTAAATCCGTCTTTCTATATAAATAGAACAATTTAGAGCAATATATTGGTTGAGAGTCATTCTCAGACTATGGATCACCAAAGTTTTTATCCGTTTCAGATAGAAATGAGTTTCTTTAAAATATCATATGACGTCGATATCTCGTTCATTTAAAAAAAAAAACCCATGGCATCATTCAAATAAAAGTCCAGATTTAAGTTATATATAAATAATGAAACTAGGGTGAACATATATTAATATACAAAAAAAAAAAAAAAAAAAAAAAAAAAGGACACATGGGCCGATTAGTGGCAGCAGGGTTGTCATATTTTGATATTTATAATATTTAAGAATAACTAAAATATTAATAAATTTAGATTCTTGTTGTGATTTTGGTCTTCCATTAATTTTTATATGACTTTATAAAATTCGAATAAAATTCGACGAAATCTGCACAAAACTGGATGTATTATTATGAATCAATGAAATATTCCTCAGGCACTTCGGGCAGTATGCAAAAAGAGGACAATTGGTCACTCTAGAGCAGAGGTCGGGTAACTTCTTTTAGTAATTACGCCAAAAGATCTTGTAGTGAAATTAATTTACACCAAACTAGTGGCATGATGTTTTTTGTTCATTTTATTTAACAATAGGAAGTAAAAGTCCTTCTTTATGGCATGGAAATAACACAGAAATAGTGTTGGATCGTTCCTAGTACTGATTTCTTATTCAGTATCCCCCCCCACCTCTTCAATCTTTTTATTATTGGTCAGATCTTTTTTACCATTCAATGGTTCTAAGGACCAATACATAGGTCTTTCAGTTCTAGCTATCCTTTTATTTTCTTCACTCCTACCTAGGATTGAAGAATACAAGAGCAAAGAAAATGAAGTGAATGATATCTAGAACGAATAATAATATGTTCTAGGCGCACAGCTGCTTCTTTTAACTTCAGTTATCTTGTCTCTTTTAAAGAGATTATGAATTATGATGAAACTTCAGCGACTCAAATGTCGTAGTTTGTAGTAACTACGGAATTTCAGCTGATGTAGTTTCCATAAAAGACCAATAAGGACCAGTACAGGGATTGAAATATTTTGTTAGGACGGGACAGATAGAATTTGAGTTTTTAGGTTTTTTTAGACCGATCCAAGTCTACAAACTAGAAAAATCAACTCCCATGATCACAAAAAATTAATAAATTACCCCTGTTCCCCGACCACGTCTCCGTAGATAATGGTTTAGTTAAAAATATGGGGCCTGCCACGAGACAATATTATATCAGTAAAAAAAATGGCAACAGTCTGGTAATGATATATAATTGGCAGACCCGCTTCCAGTATGCATGCTTGTATTTAAATTGAATTACTAATGTCTTTTGAAGCATTTAAAAAATAATAAAATGCCCTCATATTCTATCAAAGGAATCAGCCACGTGATTTTTTTTACCTTTCGTGTTACATCGAGTCTGTGTTTCCAAACCATGCGTGAATTACACTTTAAATTCCTTCTTAATAGTATGATGATTTGATCCAAGAGCATTTGTGGGAATTACTATCCAGAAAAATAACCATTCACTCATAAAATTATTGGATTGGTAGTATATGTATTATGTATATGGAATGGGTGTCTTAACCAAGATCCATTAGTGGTTTATTTGCTCTCAACTTATTTCTTGTTGTGTTGGAAAGGAGAAGAAGTTGTGGTCTGTCTATATACATATATCATATACACTGTATAAGGATTTATTCTCATCTTCGTTCCCCTCAACTATTTTTTGAAGGAAATTTTTTTCCTCCAAATTCAAAACATTTAAACTTGTTTTTCAACAACTTGGAAGGGCCATTATTTTTTAACATAATGACGGTGTTAATAATGGGTTTATGAATGCTGTTATATATCTCCGAGTATGATAAGAATATGGGCCAAATGTGGGTTTAAATGATGGGGAAACACGGGATGATTTAAATCAGTCCTTGGATAATGTCTTTTATTTAAAATAGCCATCTTCTTTTTCTTTTAATTAAATTTGAATTAAATTTCTATTTTCTTTTAAAGAAAATTATCTCTTTATAGGGCAAGACACAATTTATCTAAAAAATATGTTAAAAAAAGAATAAAAAGTAATCAATTTTCATTAATGGCAGAGTATTTTATTTCCAAAAATATCACATTTACTACCTGAGGATACTCATACTTAGTACTGTGTCAGTCTGTATATATTCGGTCCATTCTAGTATTACAATCGGCCCTATCAGTCCTTAGGACCTGTCTTTCAGACTGTCAGTACTAGAAATTATTTGAAAAAAAGAGAGAAATAAAGTTGAGTGACGTCATCAAGTACCAAATTTTATAAGTTGTAGTCTGCAAGACTGAACTAGACAGTAATGCAGCATTCAGTCCTAAATAAGGAAAAATAGAACTTAACTCATACTGTCCTTGGTTAATGTTCCGTGGGTCCTTACAAATGTTAGTCTTTAGTGAAGAACTATATAACTAAGAAGCATGCAGCTTGCTCAATTTAGAAGAGTAAAAAAGGTCCTGATGGGAGTTGATAATTTTAGAAGAGGCTCTTCATGGGGACTTTGCTTTAATAAACATATACTTTATTATTAGTAAGTAAATTGATTATTTAACTAATGGCGAATAATATTTAATAATAAATCTTCAAATATATTCGTTATTCTAGAGAACTTTTTTAATTTTTAGATCCTTGGAATTTTTCCTAGAAATGTCTACGATTTATTAAGGCCAATTAAATATATGGGATATGTATTAAGAACATTGCAAATATATTTCAAAGTAATTTTAATTATAATGCAAGATAATACGAACATATTACGTCATGATGCCTTTAAATTTACCTTCTTAAAGGACCTTGTGGTCTTCCGGTACTTCGGTACTATAAGTACCAAGACAACATTAGCCTTAGTTATGGATCCTTATATATGGTAAATCAAAGTAGCCCAGTTAAAATAGTCTGTTTGTGATCTTCATGTAGGTGAGAGGACTTGTACTCAGGACTTGAGTGCATACTTTGAAAACTTCAACTCGACTTGATCATTACAATGAAAGACTTGCGACTCCTTTTGGACTCCAAATCCATTTTTTCACTCGATATAAAGTACTCTATAAAATATTTTTACATATATATCTCAGGACTTGAATGAACTCGATAAACATGTTCAAAGACTGGAACATGTGAGCAAAGGCTTGAGACTCAATTTGGACTTGCAGTATAAGAACTTTTTACCCACCTCTGGACTATAATATTTCTCTGCCTTTCTAAATTTTTTATTCTAAATACCTAGAATCATACATAAATATGTACGATATCTTCATTTTTCTACTCTTTACGCCTCTAGAAATGTAATTTGTATTATAAAACGTTCAATGTCTGTATCTTCAACACCAGAATAATACATGATAGATATACAATACAAGATACACACAAATACATTAATATTAAAAATGAAGTATTATGAATGTAACTTTTTTATTCCATGGAATGAAAAATCTTACAGCGTCATTCTCTGGTCATTAAAGTAATTATTCTAGTGTCTTTTGTTTTTTGGATCTTAATTTATCCGTAAAATGTATTTACGCCGTTTGAATCATAATATGTGTATTGAAGGTATGTAGAATCAACAAGGGAGTGAGTATGGACTAGGGATGTAACGGAAAGGTTCTTGCACAATTAACCGATTCATGAGTCGTGAATTTCTACTGACCAATCAAAAAGAATGAAGTGTCATCATTCAACTAGTGTGTGCCGAAGCTATAAAGTGGCAAAAGGAATACCACGCTATCAGTATTTCTACTACGCAGACTCCATGGATTAACCCTTTTAACTTAATGAACACCGTAAATTCTTTTACAGGAAGAAAAAGTTGCATACGAAATAACGATAAATGACAAAAAATAATATAGTGACGTCATCTATTGTATTATAAACAGCGATATCTTGAGTAGGGAAAAAAGATTTCACCAGAACCATGAATCTACTCTAGCTAGTAGGCACGTTTTGCCGCTTTGTGTAGGAGCCCTTCAGACAAGAGGGAGCTCGCTCAAACAGTCTAAGCAAGTGACAAGGCGTGGCTTTTTGCACCCCTAGGCAAACATTAAAATCAACCTTATAAAAATTAGAGTAAAATAAAAAAATACTTACTTGACAAAGGTTTTTATCCGCCCCTCTGATGAAACACATAGGTATTGTTTTGATAGAAAATGGAACAGGGTGCTGGAATAGAGCCTCTCCCCCCCTCCCACATACACACTTTTGCCTAATTTTTATAGTAATCAAAATAAAAAATGGAACAACATAAATTTGGCATAAAAAAAAATTGTACAAATTTAATATCTTCCTTTAATCACGCGGGTTCCCTGATGACGTCACAATATAATAAACCCCCATGTTCGACATGCAAATACATTCTGACACTGGTGTATAAAGAACCACCAGATCTTCATCTTAATGGAAGAACCGGATCAGAACCCATTAATTTAAATGATGATCCGTTAAGAATGGAAAAACCGCAATTGAAGGATACATTACATCACTAATCCTAATCGAGATGTTCTTAACAAAATACATATACTTTAATGGATTTGTATATTTTCAAAATAGATTGATTGGATTATCCAAGGAGAACGCACACATTAATGAGCTTCCAAACAGTCGTGTAGTGAGTTCATCGAAAATGGAAAATAAACGTGGTTTTTTTTGTGTTGTTGTAAATACATTTTTTTAATTATGAAAAATGGTCAAAGGAAATATGTATTAAGAGAGAAAAACAAAAGTTTGGCGATTTAAGAAAAATAAAAATAAGAAAATACGTATATGTAAGGAAAAAACAATAAATAAGTTTAATGTTTCTTCTGAAAATTGAGTTTTCTACGGATCTTTACTCCTGAACCAATACTATTCCATTTTTATAATAGTCACTTTTCAATATATCTCATCTAGACTTAAATTATTAGTCACAAATGAGGTGTACCAGAGGGGATCAAGGGGCCATCGCCACTCTACTTAGTGATAATTTACAATGAGCATATAGCTTAGATGTATATATTTTGTACAACAAAAAAAAGCTCAATATTTTGAAATTTTGTAAAATCTAAATGTAAATTTTGATTTATTATCTTGAATTTTTTTCATCAATAAAAGTTGAATTTTGATTTAAATTTATTTTTAAGTTGACTTTTATTATACCTTCGCCAAGGAAGTTGAATAGAGGTTATGTTTATAACTTTGTTAACTTTATAAATGGAAAAAATTGAAGAAAAATTATATTGCGCGGACACATTGCCGAAAAACCTTATTTGCTGAATGCAATTTTGCCAAACAGACACTTTTAAATATATTATATGATGATTTATGTAACAATACTATGTCATTATGATTCCCATTCATATTAAACCAATTTTTAAAGATAAAACCAAGAAAATAGTAATCTGTTTATTTTGTAAAAATAGATGTGAATACTTTATAGACATATATATATATATTATTTAACTATCCCTCATAAATAATAATTAATGTACTTTTTTATAAAGTATTTATATATATTGTAATTATGATATTATTTAACATATATAAATGAAGCAAGTTACTCCACTCCGTATATACTATAATGGTTAAAACAGGGGAAATGTTGGATTTAGACTAGAAATACCTTGAGTTGACAAATTTTTCTGATTAACCATTTTTCATTTATTCCTGAAGCTTTGGAAAGGAACAAAAACTTGAAAATGAATACAAATACTAATATGGATTGGAATCATAATTACATAGTGGCGCAGCATGAATCATCATCAAATATGATGATTATTTTCTTCGGTAATGCGTTCGTTCGGCAAAGTGGTAATTCCGTAATGTGTCTGTTCGACAATGTGATCATTCGGCAAATTTCCTATTTGGCACAGTTTCGAATAACTGAAGATTATATATGTTAACAGTAAGATATCTTTAAATTTTTAGTGGTCACACAAAATGTTAAAACGTAGAATCGACCTTAAATTTTCAAAAAAAAAAAATACATAACTTAAATGAATGTACATTTTTTGGGATGATTTAAAGAAGGAGGTATTATGCTCTATTGACAGTCCTAATCTAGTTTTATATTTTTTTATTTTTACAAAAAATATCATTGGTATGTATTATTGAGGAGACTAACCGTACTCTTTTCCACAAACACGTCCTCTTTTTACATCTTAAAAATCGGCTTAATCCATAAAAAATAGGAATTGACAGAATAAAAAAAGTATTTATTTTGTATTTTACTACAATTTCACTATTCTTTACAAATTGTCTCCCGGGTTAATTATTTTTTTAATGATTACGTTGGCTTTTTTAACACTAAAAAACCTAATCTTTCCCTTCACTTATGACTCTCTCTAGCTCATGTTGAAGATCTTTTAATTGAGTGGGTAATTTTAGCAGGGATTTTATTCAAATTAGGGGGGCTTTGTTAGGATTTGTTTGCATAAACTCCTCATTCGTTAGAGGATTCATTTAATTTATAGTCGTCTTTTCAGCCATGGTAGCAGCCATAGCTATAACATTCTGTGGTAGGATTTCTTTCAACAAAAGAGAAGATTGATGGTCACCCAAGAATTAATGGGGAAAATAAAAAATCCTCTTATTTTCAAGATTATAGTCCCTCCATTTACAAAAATAGTGTGCGGGCCCCAAGTAGATCTGTTTTAAAAATGTTCAGGATTTCTACAAAACATACTCAGTTTTCAATGTAAATTCTGAACGCAAATGGTATATAGGGACTTCAAAACTGGTTTGAGTTTAATTGACAAAGTAGCTTTCCATATATTAATTCTGTAAATTTCTTTTTTACCCATTAAAACTTAATTGAATTAACTAATATGACATCAAAATGCGGGAAATTATTTTATAAAACCGTTGATTTACGGTTGATGTATTAATGACTAGCAAAATACATAAGTATGAAAATATATTTCTTCTTAGGCCAGCAAATAATCATTGTATTTGTAGGACTATAAAAACTGAGTGTGTTCATTGAAGACAAAATTGATCTTGAACAATTCATCACATTAGTAAGTAAGGGATTCAAAATAATTTAAATACTTTTACTTATTTATTTGAAGTTTGATCTAATAGAGTTAGGGATGGTTCGGTCCTAAAATTTTGACGTCCCGTACTAAATTTTCTCATTTTCGATTATGATTATGTTTATGTTTCCTCCTCACATATTTATATGAAGCTGATAAAAGAAGAAGAGAAAAATACACTTTAGTTTACCTCTGAGATATTAGAAATTCTGTTGAGTATGGGAAGGATTAAGGGGAAGGAAAATTATTTAAGAAAAGTTAGTGTGTAAAAGTTTTGATATCTCACGTTCAGATATTATTATTTCACCAACATAAATTAAAGCTGTAATTAAGTTCCTTCTCCCGCCTCTCAGAAGAAGGGTGCAATTTAGGTTAATCGTTCTCATGTAGAGTATTTAGTAAGGGATCCCTTATACCCTAGGCTCATTTATTTAATTATATTGGAATAAGAGTTAGAATGTGACTCAACGATAATAATATCATCTTTATTCGTGCTCAAATTTGGTGTGTCAACACAAAAACAATCTTGAAAAAAAAGATCATGAAAAGATTAGTTCATATGTGTTCTGAAATAAAATTGACTTTATTTTTCAACTTTTCTAATGAGAAACCAAGAGGAATGTTAGTTATACTCTAGAGTGAGGGTTCTCAAAAGTCATGATTAGGTTTTTTGGTATGAGAGTACTTTTATTTTTTTTAAGTTCAACAAAGATGCTCTGTATAGTAAAAAAAATATTTATCGATAATCAAAAAATTGTCAACATTAAAAAGGATATAACAGCTATTACGATTGACTATGTGATTAAATTGATGCCAAAAGTTCCATATTGCTTACAATTTTGCATAAAAAAAACAATCACTTAGATCGCAATATCCTTTTTGGAAGAAGACTTGTATGCCAAAAAGTGAATTTTGCACCAACAATCCCAACTCTTCCCTACGTAATTATATATATAATAAGCTTTTAAATTCAAATGATATACCCATTGGGTTTTCTTATGATTCATAAAAGGAAAACCTACACTTATTGTGCAAATTGAATACGTAAATGAAATTAAATAAATATTGCCATAAAACAAGTCAACATTGCTAATTTCCTCATTGTATAATTTATTACTGAAAATACAAAAAAAAAAAAATAGTAAAATATTAACTTTTCCTAAGATTTGCATAAGTAGAGCTTTTTGATTTTACCGTTTATTAACTTCACAAATATCTACATAGAAAATTCATAAAATTCAGCCTTATCTATTAAAAAAAAAAGAATGTTTGAAGCATATTTCACCCATAAATTTTCCTCCTGTACCTCTTATAATAACCGAACAACATATTTTCGGATACAACTGTTAAATTTATGGACAGATTACATTTTTTCACTCTTGCGTGGAGTGATATTGGATGATAAAATCTTATTTTAAACTTTATTTGCAAAAATAGCGAAACAAGATAGTTGAAAAAAATTAAAAATACACTTTAAATTTAATTATTAACTAAGGAATTTATTTATTTAAGTCCATGTGTAAATATTTTGGCACACTTGTAGTACAACAGTCTCATGATTTTTTATCAGGTGATAGTTCAGTACCATGATGAGTCAGAGTATCTCAGAGATAATTTATACAATCTCTTGGCTAGGGTAAATATACTCTGAGCAAAGAAGCGACAAATATTTGGATGAGAACAAAAAATTATCCCCTTGGACTTCTTATTGGTTAAAAATGGTCTAAGTGCACTACTAGCATTTGTTGACCTATGCCATTGCTAGGTATGCCAATTTTGTAGAGGAAATATCAGTTCTATTCTTTTGGCGTTTCATAACAGCTGGGATCCCAACAAGGCATTTCCTGATCGAATAATTTTTTTCTTAATTATTATATCAAACGGCTTCTCTATTCTTTCCTCAGAGTATATTTAGGCTAGGCTTAGAACCCAGAGAGAAGTATTAACACTGAATCAGACATTGAAAGAATAATAAGGATTGATCACATCTTACGACACCGGTTACATTCAATTCTTTTTAGAATCAAAGTTAGAGATGCAAATATGAATCCCTAGATTTGTGATATCTGCTCCCTTCGACGGATGTTTCTAATATATACCTGTCATTCTGAGACCCATAAATTCACAAATTCCCCCGATAGATTGCGTTTATTTATGACATGTAGTTCCTTTTGGGACATTGCAAAGGTTATAAGCTAACCAAGTCAAAATTTATGTAATAAATATTGGCACTTCTTTGAAATTACTAACTTGAAAATAAAGACATTTAGCCTTTGATAAGTACCATTAGTATTTTTGGCCAGGGATTCAGGACAAATACGAGCAAGTTAGAAAGTTTTCATTAACAAATAAATGTCGTCCAGTGTAAAGATTTATACCATATGATCCACTGACTTGTCTGAATCATGGAACTCCAGATACCTGGAATAAAGGATGGAATTTTCCTTTTTCCAAATGAGTCTTTTTTTTTTCTTTTATTATGAACAATAATATATTATAGTAAAATAGGGCTTAAATATATAGAGTTTAATATTTTTAACATATCAAACTACATATTTCTACAAAAATTGGTCCTCCTCACATTTCATATTATAAATTGATAATCTTAGCGATTATTTTTGATTAAAATTAAAATTTTAAATAAAAAACTCATTACATTTTTTCACATATTTATTGCCAAAGAATTACAAACGGAAATTTTTTCTAAATATTAATTAAGATCTAAACTGTAGCTGTTTAAGTATATAGATATAAAAAGAAGAATCTATGACTCAATTTGGAGAAAAAGGGAAAACAAAATGACGTTGATGGACATCCATGTATTGATGATTCCATGTCGGAATCAAGTGCAAGGTCACTTACATGGCCAAGATTTAGGTTCAAAACAATTTCTTATATATATAATCACCAGTAGTAAAATATAGCGTTGTATAATAATTGAAATTCTAGACACCTCTAAGCACTATGCTTTCAAACAGAAAAAAAGAATAGGGATATATTCAGTACAGTGTCCCAAGGGGGGCATACGTTAAAACATAAGCACAATGCATCTGTTTTACAAATAAAGCCGGTGTCTTCTACTAGTATTTTATAAATGAAATAATCGGTATGCTTTAAATGCACTTTGAATATGAACAACATTTTCATTAAAGGTGAAAAGAAAATTGAAAGATATTTAAAAATTTACTTAAAGATACTAAATTTTTTTGTTAAACTAAGTCAATTGATAAACTAGGGATGAATTGGCCCAAAGTTTTGACGCCAAGTCTTGTCCTTAATGATAAGTTCAAATCAGACAAAAACTATCCCTGAACACCGAAGACCAACATTTGCTAAATGACGTACTCTAGGTATCAAAAAGTGACGTCATTAATAATCACTGGGCATTAATTTTTATAACAATAATAAATACTTTAATTAAGCCTAAATTCAGAATAATGGGAAACTATTATCGTGCATGAAAGATATTAAAGTTTCTATAAAACTCATTCAAATGGTAAACTGAGGTATTCTACTAATATATTAGTCAAAATGTGGCTAGTAGATTGGGCCTGGACGTGGAACGAGACCGATTTTATGTCCTATATGAAAGATTGATATAACTCTATACTCTACGATAATATCAGTGTAAATGATGCCTTCGAGAAGACCTAAAATAGAAACATGACTAGGTAGGACAAGAAGAAAGACAGTCCAATTTTATGCCGCATATAAAAGCCTAATGAAGGTATATCAATGATGATGGTTGTAAATTCTAAGTATTTTTGGTCTGTAAAATCCCCCAAAATTTACTTAGTAACCTCACAATTTGAAGAATGTTAGAGAAGAGATCCACTTTTTCTATCATGACATTTTATAATATGAGCCGCAAGCAACTATGAAATGAACTAAATAAACACTTGTTCAACTTTGTATCAAGCAAAGACAATTTTACTCTGATCCCCAGAGGGATTTACACTTATATCTCCCTAGTCAATCTTCAGCGTTACTCTTCGTACTATTCATAAGCACATACACTTGTGATTACACTTGAAAGTACTTAGATATTCTCTCCTTAATAATACTTTAGAGCGCAAAACCTCTGACTAAAATCAAATTGAGTTATGTATCTCAATCTGTTCAAAAATCATGGTTGATTATGCATTTCTTAGGTTTTGTGTTACATTGACCCTTGAGCTTGACTCTCAAAATTTAATGGCCTCTGACTGTGACTATATATAGTCGTTCAGTTTGATACAAATCGATCAGTAACTTTTGGCGTAGTCCTAGTAACTATCAAACAAAGAAACAAACAAAAAATTGCCCGGCAAAAAATACTTAGGACTTACGACTCTATAAATGATACAACGACTCATACATCTGGTATGCCTGCCAGTCATTTAACTTCACTTTGATGCCTTTTCTAACATTTTAGAAATGTATATACTATGAATAGGATATTTTTTTTTACATGCAGGGGTACATTGATACTAATACCCTGTCAAAAGGTTTTTTCGTCCTTTATTCCATATAAATAGCAGTACATAAAACATGAACAAACAATCCAAAGTCTCTAGTGTAGATATGTACTCCTTTGAGACTGATTTTGTATGGTTATTAAGTCTGTATATACATTTTCCCCCTTCTTCTTTGACTTCTTTTACTCCTTTTCAAGCCATACACTAATGTATTTTTTTTTCTTAAAAAACTGATTAATGAATATAATATTTTTCGTTTCTTCAAAAAAATTACATTTCCAAAAGAGGATTTCGTTTTAGACATGGCTCCTTCTTAGCATATAAATATATGTAGATAGGTGCATATTAGACTGTCCCGTTTTTTCTACTCTGCACAAAAACCTTTTCTGCTAAAAGCAATAACAAAACTGGCTTTGGCAATGTTTGACTCCTCTCAATCCATTTTTGTCGTAGTACAAGCCCTTTTAGATTGGAAGAAAATAGTATTTTTAGGCCTCTTATACCACTGCTCCAAATATGAGCTATGAGGAAGAATTGAACTGTTGATATTTCTAAGAATTCGATTTATCAGGCAAACATATTGTTCAATATAAGGGGTCTAAGTTATTCTCAATGATTTGCAGTTTCTCTGAGTTTTTAAGCGTTGATGAAAATACAAATTTGCTTTAATAATTTAGATGATAACTAATGATGGAAATCCGGTGTATTTTTTAACTCGCCTTATTTTTTTTGGAATTGTACTTTCTTTTTCTCAGCTGTTGCAATTATTATTTAACTTCTGAGTCGTGAACTTCCTTTTCGACTAAATTCAATTGTTTTCAAAATCCTGTTTGTGTGTGTTCACAAAATACGGAGAGTAACCTTTTTGGTTAGTTGCGGAGTTGGACTTGGAGTAGAATTGAGGATCAACATCATGGTAATTCTGGCTTATGTCCTTATTCACTTAATTCTCCCCCTCATCACAGTTACTTGTACCTAATCTAATGTAACGTCATGAGAGCTAAGCTGCTCTCCTTCAAAACATTCTTCAAATTGTCCATGTGGATTTTCGGTTTCTTGCTTTTTAACACGCCAAAAATACACACAATTTTTATCGCCATAAACACCGGAACAAATTTCAAGTATTTCTCTCCATTTTTCGTGAGAACACTCACATGTAGTTACTCAATACTTAGATGTTCTCTCCTCAATAATAAAAGAATGACAATAACAACCTGAGAAAAAGAAAAAAATTATTATTTGATGCACCAAATAACTCATCTAAAGTCACATTCATTTTTTGAATTTTCTTTATATAAAGTAATTCCCATTTTTTTTTCTTTTTTAAGTTGAGCTTGCTTAACCACACAAAGATTTTATGCATTTTTACATAGGAGTTTTATACAAGTAATATATATATATTTTTAATATTACGCAAAAACATGATTGTATTGTTATTTCGTAGATAAAGTATATGCACTCAAAAATGGCTTAATTTCACCATAGATATAAATGTTCTTTGATTAATATCAGGGGCGTCCGCAGGAGGTAGCTGGAGAGGCTGTAGCCTTCTCCCCCTAAATTAAGGAATTTTTGCTTTTTACATGAAAATTTAATATTTGAGTTTTTTTTCAAAAAATTTATTATTAGAAATTTAATTTAATTATTCACTATTTTTTACAAAAATTAAATTTTTTTTCTCAATATTTCTGTGAATGGCTATGGATTTTTGAAATTTTTCTCCAAAAAAATTAATAATTGAACAATAATTTTTTGAACTTATGTATCCAAAGTATTTAATTTTTTGTGAATAGCCTTTGAAATTTTTGAAAAAAATTATTATTTTGTTAGTAACTGTAGATTTTAGAAAAAAAAATTCAATTTTGAAATTTAATTTTTGAAATTCTTTACCAAAAAAAAAATAATTTTGTCCAAAGTCTGTTTTTAGATCAAAAGGTTTTGTAAAGGAGAAAAAATATTAACCCGGGTTCGGAACAGTCTAATATATGTACATAGTACATGCATATATACAATTGAATTTTAACCCTATTAGAGTCCTACTTAGGCACACACACATACCTATATATAACCCAACAACATACTATTTGACTTAAAAATAAAAGAAGGAACGAAAACCTTGAAGGAGTTCAAGCTGTGTTGAAATAAAAAAATATTATAAAAAATCGGGGAAAATTTTCTCCTTTCTTTTTGATTTTTTGTTGTTCTATAGCATTATTCACTTCTTTTTTATTTTTTTCTGTCTATTTTCTTTACTTTTTTTAAGGAAAAGTATGTTATTTGAATATTTAAGAATATACTTACTGTATTTATATGGATATATTAGTAATTAGATTCAACTATGAATTAATAATAATATAATTATTATAATATAAATAGTATTCATACAATAATTTGATTTATAGATTTGAGAGCTGATCTGAGACTAATTATTGTCATTCTGGTTTAAGTGACTTTTTATAGAATCTATATTGATATCAGACTGTACTTTTATTGTACTCAGAATAGGGTTGTCTCAATACCAATGTTTTTTACAGGTTAATATATAATTTTTCATGAGATACTATCAGTCCTTAGTATTGAAATTAAAATTGGTCTCACCCTTTTATCAATCTTTAATTACCGTCCATAATGTTAAAGCGCTCTCTAAAAGTCATCATTTGGACTAATATTATTGTAAAGTTTCTGTTTACCATTTGATTGGGTTTAGTAAATTTTAAATATCTTCAAAACACATGAATATTTTGCCGTTATTCTTGATTGAGGCATAATGGAAGCCTAATTTAGGCTCATTAAAATGATAGAAGACGAATTTACGCTTACGTCAATTTATCATAGATAGTTATATGGTATGGCTTTTTTGTCCAATTTGGACATGTCCTTAAAATTTAGGCCGGGACCGGACATCAAAATTTTGGGACTGATACATCTTTATTTTTTGACACACAAAATATAAATTAAATACCTTTACAGAGGCGGTCATATGGTTTTCATTTTAGGTAGCTCATAAATTTGAAGTCATTTTT
Source organism: Lepeophtheirus salmonis (assembly GCF_016086655.4). Taxonomy (NCBI): domain Eukaryota; kingdom Metazoa; phylum Arthropoda; class Copepoda; order Siphonostomatoida; family Caligidae; genus Lepeophtheirus; species Lepeophtheirus salmonis. The sequence goes on from NC_052135.2 coordinate 65,892,257, forward strand.
TGAAGGCTATGAGACAACTTTTCGTTATTCCTTTTTTTATAAAGTACTTTTTTCAGAGGATGGGGAAGAATATCCCTTTGGTCAATTGAGATCAATCATGACCAACTTTTGATCGTTAAAAAATAGATTAAAACAAAAAGGATCGATCTAAATTTTCAAGCCAAATGGAAACACAACAATTAATATATTTGTAGTAGGTATTTGCTTTTTGTGAATTGGGAGTCACATTTTTGGCTCGAAATTTAAACTGTAGGCCGAAGTTCCTTCTTCTATAAAGAAGTGATATATTACAATTATTTTATGTGAGACATATCGATAACAAATTTAAAAAAACGGATAAAGACTAAGATCTTTCTCTCGGGATCACCCTTTTCTGGGGTTTCTCAGGGTTTTACACCTACGGAAAGTTCATGGGAAACCCCACATTTAATTATTTCATAATATAATTTCATTTAATTAGGTACAAAAAATTAGCTTGTCCAACAAATCCAATTTTTTTATTTTATTTCTGGCTTGGTTAGTGTTACAGTATTCCAAAAGGGGGACCTGCGGGCTCTAAAAATAACCCACAAACTATAATTTGTCATAATGTTAAAATTAAGAGAATTGAAATTATATTGCTAAGACTTGCTTAAAATTTATAATTTATTCTTGAAATATAAAAAGAGATACTTTCTTATTTATTGTTTACCAACGGGATCCCGGTCATATAAATTTACCGGGGAATGAAAACCCTTAGTCCAGACCAAATCAGTTTACTCTTATAATACTTTTTTAGGCCTCAGAGTAAAACAGCAACCCTAACAGTTGCACATATTCGTTAATTGTTTAATCAACTGCTAGTGGTTGCTCCTTGTTGTGATTGTTATGTGAGTTTTATAGTTTTTTCTTTCTATTTTTTTAAGGTATATAATATTTAAAATGAATTTATACGTGTATGTGCGTATCCTAAACCTTTTTAACCCTTTTCCCTCAAAGAAAAAAGAATATGTATATATAGAGATTGTTAAAATATTGGAAATGTTTTAACAATCTTTATTTTATTTTTTTTGTCTTTCCCACTTTTATTCGAATGAATTTGCCATTTTTTTTTTTTTTTCAAAGTTATTTTCCAGGAAAAGAAAATTAAAATTTCTTACAACTTTTTGAGGTGATACGGATCACAAAAGGCTATTTGTAAACTCCAAAGTTTGATACAGATATATTGAATTATATAATAGTGCTTTGCTCGTGCTGTTCTAAACGAGATTATATAGACTAGGGTGGTCGAGGGGAGATAATCAGTAGGATAGCCTTTGTTTGCTTGTACGCCCCACATGATTTATGTTTATATTATGTGATGTTTATAGACTTTATTTTATTTAATATTTTATATATAAAATTGTTTCATCATTCTTTTTTTAATTGTATATTTTTACTTTTCCTGGAATAAATAGTTATACTTTTTAAAAATGGATTGTTGTCACGATTTCAATATTTTCGTAGCAGTTTCACTAACAATTAAAAAAGGAAAAACTGTTGTTTCGTGTACTCTTTGTTCTGTTTTGTTCATTACTTAATAGGTCCTCGTGGTGTTAGCATCGTCATCTAAAAGAAGAATCATCACCTATCTTTTTCGTATAAATTGTTTTAAAAATAACTTATAAAATAAATGTATATGAATCTAAATATAATTTCAACATTCTCAGGAGCTGATATTACCAAGGGTCATATTTCAGTAGTACCATATGTCTCGCTCCCACCTTCTACTCGCACTCTTTTTTTCCTTACAAAGATATCAACTCTTGTTATGATAGACATACTTCAATTATTCAATATTTATGGGTTGATACTTCATTCATTGCTCTGTTATTCACAAATTATATAATTAATTATTTCCTATAACATTTTTCTCCAAGACGATCTAAACTGCAAAGTCCAAGGAGTTGAGATCAGGGCTGGAGGAGGGCCACATGGAGACAGGGAAGAAGTCAGCCATACTTTTGCTACAAAAGTTTTGGTTCTTCTTTGTCGTAAACATATTTCAACAACATTCCCATCCTTAATGGACTTGTTGATGTTATAAGCAGTCCGGATGGAGATACCAACGATCACTGCAGCCTTCTTGGGATTGTCACCTGTGCGTTGTCTGTTTAGATGTTACTCCGAAATTTGTACACTTAGAGATATGTGATAAAAACAAAACTTGTATATTTTTGTTTCAGCTGTCGTTTCGTTGCGTAATGAAACCTTGTAATAAAAATTATCCGGGATTATACCGTTATTATATGCTACGGCTAGTTTTGGGTCCACAATTGTTAACAACTACTCAGGGCCAAAATAAATTTTATTTACTAAAATATCCATTTTTATATTGGAATTATACTTGAAGGAATTACACGCGTTAGAATTTGTAGAGTAAGCAACAGAGGAGTTAGAGCAGTTCACATGCACTTACAGATGTGGGGGCTAGCAAAGATTTTTTAAATATAATGATATTTTCATTCTTGTTTTTTATAAGGGGCAATTTTGTTTGAGGGTGTGGATAGCTTGGAAATTTAGGGCAAGTATCAGTTCCAATACCAATTTGATATAATACCGTTTTAAATGCGTCATTACTCCCATACCAATAAAGGCACCCGTATGCTGAACAACACTACATAGATAATATATACATAAATGTTAGATGGTGTATTCTAAGTATGTAGCTTATCAATTCTCTAAAGTCAAAAAGATAAATATGAACTTCCCCTCCCACGAATATCACTATTCCATCGTCTCATTTCATAGTAGTAGACTTACAACATCCATAGCTGATGATGATGTCAAAGATTAGGAATCTAATATCTTATTTTAATCCATAATTACACAGCGTTTCAAATTACGGACCCTAATGATGTGACATCCGGTTTTTTATCTGTTTATTTATGTAGTTACTTCCTTGGAGGGTGAATCTATGCATGTAGATTTATTGACATCTCAGGGAAATGGTAGTACTTGGAAAGAATTTTAAATAAAAGATTTGAAACTAAAGCATTATTTATATTTGAACCTAATTATAACATTATGGTGTTCTCAAATCATCAAGAACTTCTATTCATGCTTTATTTTATATGTCCATTTGACTACTCTTGCCTCTTATTAGTTGTATGCCCCTTGATTTGTTGCAATCAAATTAGCTCGTGTAAAGTAGTTAATACAATAAGATGTTAATTTATTCATTAAACAAAAGGAGGGCTGGGGCTAAAATCCCCAGGGGGTATCAGAGTCGGGGAAAATAGTCTGGCACTCGAATTACTTAATTATTTTTGTAGTGACTTAAAAAATAAAGATGTTTTTTTAAAAAGAAAAATGATTTTTTCGAAATATTCTTCTAAAAAATCGTCCTTAAACTAAATAAGAATACACTCTAGAAATAGGGATCCAAAAAGATAAAAAACAAGCAAACCATACTTTCTGCAAAAAATTTTATTCAATTGAAAAGAAACAGAATAATTTATATTAATTTATGGAAACATTGGAAAGGCCTAACCTTATATTTTAAAACATATCACATAAGAGTCAAGATGCCTGTCAGGAAATTTGAAAAAAATATTCAAACCCTACCCAAAGAAAAATTGTATACGGATACTTTATAGTAATAATGACGTATTGCCGCATTTAAAACGGTACTCACAAGATCATAAAAGTATGGGATTGCAAAAAGCGAAACCCCCTCAAATTTTTGATCTAACCCTTTCTCACCAACAAAAATGTCCTATATACACAGAAGCAAGAAAATAGTATTTTTTATTTTTCAAGTCGAAATCTGAAGTGTGGTGAGGGGGGGGGGGGCTGAAATACCAAAAACTTCCGCTCATACTGAGTAAATAGCTCCTTGTTGTAAAGGAGTGTAACAACTCAGCGCTTCAGGTTTCCAGATTTTTCCAGCATATACGAATATGCTTTTTTTGGGGGGTTAAACATATTTATAAACACTGCACTATGTAGCCAAAACACCGGCATGGAGTCAACTACAGAAGATTTCAAGCCTATCAAATTTTCAGAGACAGAACACAGGTGCGCTGTTGTGATGTTTTTGGTAAACAACACTCTGGATATTTCCCATGTTGAAGACTTATAGATGACAGAGGTCGACAGAAAAAGGATTGGGGATTTTTCATCACCCCAAATAGCTCCGATGGTCCCATAAACAATCGGCCAATCAGATCATGACCAATTTTTTTCTTGAACTCACCCTGGATCCTCAACGCCCAGAAATCACTGCTTTTCCTCAATCTTGTAACCAATAAGTTCAGCACTTTCCACAAGGCCTCTATGTTTGGAGATCTGAGGCCCATTCTTCGATTCGCGTATTTATGCGTCCTCTAGAAATGTAGGCTCTTGATCTCCCCCCCCACGTTAATTTTCACCTCAATTTGTACATATGCTTACATGTCTCTTTGAAAAAAGGAGGATATCTCAAGATGTGGATGACTTTAGTTATTATGATTTGGTCCCAGACCTTGAGCTTTTCAAATCTGGTTATGGGTACACCATTAAAAAAGTTAACACTCCTTCCAATTATAGATATATTTTTTTCTTCGTTTCCTTTTAAGGCTTCCAAGGTGGACGTGGAGGCTTTGAACCCAAGTAGGTTTGCCGCTGAGACGAATTTGAATTTCCCAAATTGTGTCCACAGATCTTCCTCACAATTGGTAACGATCATCGTCATTCCTATATTAACCAATAGCCCAGACTGTAATTACTTCCTTGAGACATATTTTTAATAATTGTATTTGATCCTCGGTTTTTTTTTTATAAATCTTAAAAATGACTATTGTATGTATATTTTATGTTGATAAATCAAAAGCGCCAGACTTTGTTGTTATACTTTTTGTAAAAAAATATATCGAAATAGCAATACAAGTTTTGTTACCGGAACTGCTACGAAAATATTGTGTATCGTGACTATACTAATTTTATATGCATATACAGAGTTGCACAACGCCCACCAACTAGGCAACTTCTACTTAGACTGATTGAGAACACTGATATTCCACGTATTTCACATATTAAATATTTAAAAAAACAACAGCTGGTAGGTGTATTAAAAGAGTGGATTTTAATCACATTTAGTTACAAAAGTGAAGAGTCTCTTTTTGTTTGAAAAAATTTATAATTAATTTTGCATATAAATTAAATAGTTTTCTACCTACTAATATTAAATTTTTGTAGTTTTGATATGTAAAGCCACTAGCGATAGCTTACCTAATAGCGCGCTATTTACATCTCATGTCACATGGCTAGTGCACTCCAATAGTTTTCTATGGAATGAGTATACAAATCAATAGCTTACATATACAAGAATACATATGAATTTTGTGAAACAATCTTGTGTTATATGTACAAATATAGGAAATAAATTTGTGTCACAAGCTATATTCCAAATTATCATGTGTAATTATACCGTTCATATTTTTATATGGGTGAATTTTAGTCATTGGTATAATTGATTATGAATTAGTGATAGATGAGGACACATGTGTGAGCTCACGACCTGAACTCAAAAAACTGCTTATTCAGACTCTAATAGAACTCGAAGCATTATAGGTGTATAAAATATGTCAATCTGAACAAAAAAAAAAAAAAATTACTGTCCAAAGCTTCTATCATAATTATTTATATCTTGAGAATGGAACATATAAATATACAGTAATAGCTAGTGAGTTAAACATTAAAAATGGAGAGTAAACAATGAAAATTTGATCTGAAGTTATACGGATAAGTCCTTGCTAGACTCGGAGTGAAATTGAAGACCGAATTTCGAGTAGTTCCAGCCTGATTTTTCAATATACGGAGTAGGATTTCTGTTTATTTATTTCATATCACAGCTACTTACAGCTGATTTAATAAAGTGTCATGGCAATTAAGCTGCGCTCTTCTCGAAACTTCTACAAACAGTCAGGATGCCTCGTTCATTTTTGGTTGCTTTAATTTGTACATACCGGCAGGACATGTTTTATGCGTCACTGACTTGAAGTGAAGATAAATACAAATTTACACAATCTCTACATTAAAAGACTAGATTTATACGGACCGAATGATCTAATTGGACAATAAGCTCGTAAGAAAATTAGTGTGTGTATGTGAAGCACAACCAGGATTATGAATTAAAAATTAAAGGTTCCCCAGGCTCATCAGATTATATTTAAAAAAAAACCAATAATAATGAAGCAGTTATTATTATCATTTCATTCTTGGGGAGAGAACACCTCATTCAGGGAGCTCACCAGTCTTGATATATTATACAAAATGAGATGAAGAGTTCATCTTGCAGGCCACATTAATAAAACATTGGCTTTTATTTTAATGGGGGCAATGATATAAACATGATAAAAGTAATTGACGTTTGAATATTTTTATTTATAGATATTATAACTATAATTAATATAACTTGCTCGTGAATTCAGATATTTTTTTTTTGCATTCGCATCCAGACTGGTTGTGGAAATCCTCATTGTCTGATCGAAGTCCTCATGAATGAGTGTAGTAGCACTGAAAAGTTTAACCTCGGTCAGCAATGCCTTTTCTTTTACATTCCAGTTTCTTATTCAAAATTAACCATTAATGCTCTATTTCTACTTTATTGCCGAAAAAATCTTTGAATTTCTCCACATGTAAGGGGTGGTTTGTAGCTGTTACAAAGGCAAGAATACTCTCCATTGCACCCTATACGAATTTTAATGTTTCTCCCTAACTTAATCATCGGAGATATTTATAGTAGTACAGAACATTTGACATATACCTTTTTTTAAATATGGGATGGCAAAGAGCAATCTTTTCTCTTAGATAGTTTACAATATTTATAGCTATCTTCATTGATTAATCGTATTCATCTCTGATTTTACAATACAAATTTGTGGATGTTACGAAAAAATTTTGTGAGACGTATGAAATGCACTTGCAGGCCAGACTTGGCCCCTGATCTAAGCATTTAGTAGCTACGTGTGATTATGTTGGTCAAAAAAGGATACCAAAACTGAGGATTGATTAAAGCAAATTTTGTCTGTTAGTTGATCCCTAAATACTCCAGGAAATGCCAGGTAGTAAGGCTTGTTGTTAATAATGGAAAATATATTTAAAAAATCATAAAATATTTATAAGTAAAGTTTTAATATTACGTAGAATCGTCCAGAATTTTATTATGGAGTAGTCCTTCTGGGTATTACAAATTCTTAATTCCCCCCTTATCATATATTTCATTAGTTTTGATTTTCGAGCCACTATTATATACATAATATTATGTATTATGTTAATTTTCTATTTATCTTCCCTATCCATCTATGGAGATTTTGATCTCTTGCATTATTATATAGAGTAAAGAATATGTACAACAAGCTATCCTTTCTATAATATGTAAGTAGATTGTAGAACCTTCAAGTTTGAGTGGCATGGGGGAAACTTAATCCCCTTTGATGGTTTTGTCATTCTTTGAAAATGAAAGAAGGAAGTTTCGGATAAGACCTTATATATGTGAACGATAAGTAGTGGTTGTTCCTGTACGAAAAATTACCATAGAGAAAACCGCTCTTCATTTATTAAAAAATGTAATTTGGATAATACTTCAATATAAACATCCGGAAATTAGTTTCAAACTCTGGTGAATCTGAGAGTGCAAAATTAGATCAAAATGTGTTGTTTCTTTGTTATATACCTACTAAGTCAAAGAGAATACTCTTTAGTATACTTTAGAGTGTAATTTGAATTTCTCATAGACACACATCTTTAACGTTATAATTGAATCAATTGAGATATCCTTTTGTAACTATTAATGTAAATTAATAAAGCAGAATTTGTTTGTCTGTATAAAAGTATGAAAAACAGTCACAGGACCCACTGTATATGTATATAGTGCTCACTAATGTATGTTATCCCATGACTTCCCAAATTTTTTCTTTCTTTTTTTTCAAATTCTTATTATTGCTCTTTTATTCTTGAGGAGAGAACACTTATTTTAAATTTATAATCATTAAGTAGTTTTGTGTGCTCTCGACCCCTAATTACTCGATGAAATTCTCTGTATTAACACTAGTAAATAATAAAATCAAATTCATGTATAATGTACTTCAATGTATTTTAAGAAAATATGTGGTTATGTTCCAATTACACTCAAAAGTAGGATTGATTTGGTTTTTAAATTCACCACAAAAGCAAATGCTTTGTGGAATCCTTTTTATACTAATTAATCAATGTATGAAAATTGTATTAAATAACAGGCATCAAACTGGCGTTGTCACCATTTCACAGCAATTGATTTTTTGAGAAACTTACCTTTAAAGATAAATATACAAGAAAAAAAGAAAAAAGTATAGTTTGTAGGTACATTTTTCTAAACTCAGATTTATTTTTTTCTGAATGGGAGAAAATACCTTTTATGTACCAAAAAAAAGGCAAAAAAGGGACTTTTTCTTTGAAAGTCTAATAACTTCTTCATAGTTTATCAAAATGACAATATTTTGGTATTTATATTTTGTACAAGTTACAATGTAAGTACATGTAGCAACTGGTATAAGCAAATTGTACAAGTTGCAATTTTTTTGTCTTAAAAAGCATTCTTAATTAGAATATTGGCTGTTCAAATAAACATATATTAATTAATACTATCATTTCATTTTGATCTATTATAATTACGTGATAATTTTGTAATTATTTGTAATATAACTATGGGCAATTCAACTTTATAATGTGCCACAGAATACTTGTACATTTTTAATAATTTTTTATTGAAATAGTCAAAAATTACATCATTCGATCATCTATGGAATATTTAGTAATTGTATGATCCTCATCCCAAGTAATTTAAATCTTTTATTAAATTTTTTTGTTTGCAACATGTACAACATCCCAACATGTACACAACATATAAATAACTATCATGGCTTATTGGTAGTAGCTCTTTGTAGACCACAAAAACATGAATTTTTATGTATAAAAGTTATTTCCCTGTGTCTCGAGATAAAAGCAATCAAGTACACACCAATTTTTTCAAGGGCAAAAATTTGTTGACTAGTGTAATAATGTATTCATGACTTAACCTATTTGTGGGTTGCAGTGAGATGGGTTTTAGGCTGTACATGGGTAAATATATGTAAGTGAGTACAACCTCCTGCGCCAAATGATTTCCTTTTCTTTTCGAAAACATTCCTATTCAATCCTATAAACATAATTTTTCTAGATATATGTACATACAACATGTTCCTAAGCTTTGTGAGAAATGCCCCGACGACGTCTAGACTGTTTAAAGAGAGACTTACCTTCTTCTTCCAATTTAAAAACAAGAAGAATCATCTCCCTTCCTCCTTCTTCTTCTCCTCCTTGGGGTTCTTTACTAGAATAAGAAGAATAAATACTTGGAAGTCTGACTTAACAATATTCTTATTTTTCCATGTAATTTCAGAGAAAAAAAGTAATTGCAAATTTATATACCATAATACCACTTGCAAAATTCCATGACCATATGCTAAACGTACAGGTGAATGGCTCACTTAATGATCCTCATTTTCTACCCCTCCATATGCTTCAACATGATCCTCTTCACATTCGTAAAAAATGTACAATTACATGCTATTACATTTTACAAATTAAATTTCCCAAATTACATATCTATATAGGGAATTTATCCATATTATATTGTATATGGATTAGTGATGTATCGAGTAGGGTTTCCCGGGAAATTGTCTTTGTTCCTAGGAAACCAAATTATCATTATAGGATTTTTTTAGTAAATAATCAATACCCTGAAATTTAAGCCTTTCTGTATATTCTTTCGGAAGAAATCCAGCCTCCAGGTTATTAGAAATACAGGGTTAGACCATCATGTAATTTTCAATCTGATGTGTTGTACCGACTACTATGCAAAACAGGCATATTTTAACAAAATACGCAACCACATACAGTCTATGAAGTCACTATTGCTAGATATTTCCATTTAATTTATCATACCAACTACTGGGCAACAAAAACAGATTTTGAAAAAATATGCAAGCACTCATCTACTATGTCGTCAATATTAAAAGCATGGTGGAAGTCAAACATTGATCGTAAACGCGTTATGGTATAACCTAGTATTTCTAGTAACCTTGGGTTGCCTGACGAATATATTTTAGGCGTAAAACCCAATGAAATTTGCAGATCCTAGGATAGTATTGTATGCCAATGAGGATGATTCGTATATGTTTATTGTTGTCAGGATACCAATATTTTTGAACTGATTCCAATACCAACAAACGCATTGGTATTTTGGTACTTTCGGATACTTTTCGACCAAAAATATGTCGAGAGAGTCCGTAGATTTTTTTATCCATTCGAAGACTGCTTTTATGAAGTTATATTTTTCTAAAATACTACATTGTTTTGGGAGTAGAAATTTGACGGATTATGTGGCATTACCACTTTTTTATGTCATAGTGTAGTTGTAAGGATCACTTTTGATATCAGTTTATTATAGTTCCATTTCAAATGCCTTAGTACTCCGCTATCCCTATAATACTGGTATATCAAACAACACTAGTCTCTTTTATACGTATAATATTTCGTGAAAAGAGAAAATATTTCAAAAAATAGAAAGATATATATATACAGGGCAATGTAATGAAATATACCCCATGGTGTTTTTTAAACTCTTTGTAATAATCACACGTTATTGAAAATGATGTCATTTGATAGCTGAAACCTTGAGCTTCTCATACAAGTGAAGTTTACTTTATACCATCTCAAGATTAAGAAGTAAAAAAAACCCTGGGTAAAGAATCATTGATTACTCCATTCCTCTTTGTCCATTTCGCAAAGCAGATGGTGTTTGTGAGCCTTATACTGTAAAACATATCTGGTATTAACTTAAAGAGGTGGAAAATGATGTAGCGGGTGTTGTGGGATATAAGAAAGGTCAGGATCTCTCTGAGGAATGATTTGGATATTATAATCGTCGAAATAGTGGATGAGGCCAAAAGAGGCTCCCACTTCAACTTAAAAGTCCCTCCCCCCTCCACCCCCACCGCGGACTTCATATTACCCTGGATATAAGGAAATTATCCGGATGGATGTATTGATTGAAAGCAAGATGGCATCCCATCCCACATTTCCAAGAAAAGTCCAAAATTATATTCTGACAACTTTAAGAAATTAAATAAATCTCAAAGATGTTGCCCCTCTTCATCTAGGTGAGGTTTCTACTTGTAAATATTTTTGAATATAGATGAATAAAGCACAAATGACTATCTTCATTGTATCTCTCAACCTTTCCTTCTCCAAAAGGAAAAATAAATTGCTTGAAACTAACTGGTAGTTAGCCAATTATCCCTAGTTGTTTGACTATGTTTTCTTCATTTAATAGTAGGGAATTGTTCGCAGCTTACCAAAGAATAATTCCAGATAAACTAAACAACTTTCAGAACAATAATTAAAAAAGAAGTAAAAACCTGACAACAAAATGATCATAAGATAATTTTGTGATTTGTAGGGGATACCATCAATGTGACTAATTAACCTGTATTTTCCATCAAATATTACATATTTAATTAATAAAACTTATTTTTTATTTGATGTTCCTTTGATTGGTCAAATGGAGTTGCACTGATTATGTATAAGAAAAAACATTATAACTTTACATTTACTCCATCTGACCTAGGAATCTTTTTTCAAGCCCATATAAATAATGTATATTTTTTTACTGGGTGCGAACTACGCATATTCAGTTAAAAAAAAAAAAAATCTCCCGAGTGCGTTGACCATTGAAATACGTCATTCTATAATTTTCAAAAATATCCTTTTCTGAATGTGGATCTTTCAAAACCACCATTTTCTTTGTATGGCTCTTTCACTGAAAAGCTTGACATCCCTAAAACAAACCTTTATTAACGAATATTTACATTTCATCTAGTTCCATCCGACCAAATTAACACTGATTGATATCCTGACTAGGGTTTCTCATTTCTCCCAAATTTGTCTTTGAGTGGGATCGCGGGTAACACATTTTTATTAACAATATTTGCAAGAAATATTGGGATCCTGTTAGTAAATAATATATACTGTGAAATTTAAGTATTCATTTTTTCTTTTGAATTTCCAACAGTTGTAAAACAAAGAGAAATCCCCGGCAACAGGCTCCTGATACCTTGAAAGAGAGCCACTATTCCTGATTGATCCAACCTACCTACCTAAGTATTATATTGAGATTGCTATAAATAAATATCATAGAAAATATGTACTATACTCCTCCTGGGAAACAATGGTTTCCCAAATAGTAACCCCGTTGACGATTTACTTTTAAATAACACATAAGACTAACATAAAATCTACCAGCTGCAGCAGCTGGGTTTTATACGAATAAACAGGGCGCAGAGATTGAGGTATACATATAATGCAATTAGATACGACACTGGGCTAGAAGAATCAACCACAGGAGATAAACACATATGTACATATGCATTATGAAAATATACTATAAAGACACACGTTGAACATAATATGAGAACTATGAATTTGCAACTAGGTAAAAGAGCTAGGAAACAGACGGTTCATTAAAAATGATAATAACATATTTTGTATGAAAAAATGTTTTTAAGAGACCATTTATATTATTTTAAATGTTAACTCGGCATTTGAGTAATATTCCCCCCTTTTTTTCTAAATTGCAGGGTGACCAACTATTGGTCTTGTGTGCAAAAACTTTTTTAAAGGAGTATAAAAAAAGACAGATATTTTGATGGATCATGAGCAAGACGATACCCAGGCAGAAAAATATTTTTTGGTTTTAATAGGAAAAGAACATTTAAATTTGATGTCGTCTTGATCTTGACGTCGACAGTCGAGACTAGTTTTGCCACGATACTAATATTTTTACCAAGGCTTAGGTACTACAAACGGTAGTATTTGGATAAAAATAGAAAACCTATGTAAATACCCTAAAACGGCAAACAAATATCTTGTTGTCAAATTTTTCGAATTGACAGCATTTTTTTGTCAACAAATTAGGATTTTTTAAAATCACAATATACAAATAATATTCATTGTTGTCATTTTTTTCTTTTTTAATAGATGAAGGTCTTTTGATAAACTTATTTTGTCAAAATTGTCAAAGTTTGTCAAAATGCCCCCCCCCCCCTAAAGAAAATGTAAAAGTCATAGTGACATATCTGAGTACAATGAGCGTAAGGAAGTCTTAATGTGTCAATTAGAGCTTCATAAAACCATTAATACTTGCAATCGATGTTGAAATATTAAAAATAATTTTCTTTGAAATGTATCAACTTTCGAAACGCTGTATAACTGATTACGAAAAACGTCAATAAATAACAGCTGTGGAAGCAAAATATCAACGATTTTTTATATCTTATCCACGCCCATCACTCTGTAAATGAGGTCGTATACATTGTGAATTTCTTTGTTTAGCTTTTCCGTAATGTCCGTAGGCTCATCATTAGCGATGAGAGCCCCACAGAAAAGGCAGCGAAGTGGAAGACACATCAAGATTGTCACTGAAAGTTTCTTGACCGAAGTGATCTTTGAAATTAAACTGCAAGGAGTACTAGAAGGTAACAAATGTGAATATGAAACCCTCGTTGTGTGCCAACTATCTTGAAGTGGATTACTGTTGTCAACAAGATTCAGCACCGATGGTCTTAACAACTCAAGCTTTGCACAAGGAAAAACCCCTGAAGGCCTCCATTGAGAAGGAGTTGGATGATATGTCTAGTAACTAAATCTTCAAGGTGATTCCAGAATAGAGGCCATTGTGACCGCAAAAGGAAGGTATTTAGAGAAATAATTGTTGATATTATGAGGTATAATTATCATTAAAAAATATTCCTGATAATATTTTTAGGTTTTATCTTCATAAAGTTGATTTAAATCTTAGTCTCAAAAACGACACAATTTGCTAAACCATACTGTAGATTGTGTGTCTCATTATGTGAGGAAGTTGTGAGTTAAACTCTTTTGGAATTTCAACTGTCTCCCATTTCGAAATATAAAGAGAAAATATGACGTGCCTCAAAATTGTAAGCCATACCCCACTGAAAAATCTTAGTTTCTAGTTGTACATGCTGTCAAAAAAGTACCAGGACAATTTTTTTCTAGGTTGGCAGTACTGTCTTTCATTATGATGCCAAATTTGAGTGCGATCTGTGGACCAATTTGGTTGCAACAGCTGGATAAATACGAACTGACTCGTGAGAGATGTTAAGGCAATGTCTTAAGCTGTTATGAAGATTTTTTATTCATTAATTTCGTTCATTGTAAAAATCATGGAGCACTAGTGAGGTAAACTGACTTATCCAGCTGTCGCAAGCAAACTGGTCTAAAGATCACACTCAAATAAAGCATATAATAAAAAACAGTGCTGCTGACCTAGAATTTTTTTTTCTTTAAATCCCTTCAGCGCGGGCAATTTAAATTAACAGTCTCCGGTACTTTTTTGACAGAATGTATGTTGATTATTATTCATGGAAAAGTGTACTTTAATCTACCTACATTGTACCCATATCTTAAGCCTCTTTGCCTTAGACAAAGATTTAACATTTTTAACATTAAGAAAAGACTTAAGAAGTATATTATATGTAGATTGTTCGTACATTCAAATAGGAGAGAATACATGGTTCTTAAAACAATATGTGTATGCCCTAAACAGAGGGGAGAGGGATTGAAATGAATAAAAAATGTGAATTTGTATGAATAAAAATAATAAAAAACATAAAGTGAATGAATTCTTGAGACGCATTAAAATTCTTAAAACAAAATGGAAATTGGATCGTTCAATGCGTACACATGTAGAATGTACATACATTCACTTCTACATATTGTAATAATAATTGTAGGATTATTTTCCTGTCTTAAGATGATATTTTGGGAGATTAGGATTAGGATGAGAGAGATAGTAAGCCAATGACTATGAGTGACCTTAGATTTACATTAGGGGTATTATGGAAAACACAAATCAAGAAATTACAGGTTAATCTATTCCAAAAATAACAATTTGGCAAAATATGAGTCTTTATATGTACAAACAGATCTGTGACAACAGAATAGCATGGGGGGGGGCACCCCCATGACTATAAACTTGTTGTGAAATTAGTCAAAAAGAAAACGTTTATGGTAATTTATGATAATTTTCGTCGCAATCTGAATGATTATTATTCAAAATTGTATCTTTCTTTAAAAAATGTAAATTGTCAAATTGTTCAATAAAGTATCTCCCAAACATAAAAAGGTGGTATGATGAAATAACCAAGCGCCTGAAAATTCCTGGTCTGTACACATGGATGGTGATATTTATTTATTTTCACATCATTATCGGTTAGTACCAGCCTTCAAAAGACAGCTGTCAAAATTTCATGACCATTTGTTCTTTAATTTATGTGTTTTTGAGCTAAGTGTGGCTCTTTTTTTGTTATTTCCAAAAGTGTAGATGAAAACAATTTTGTGTTTTAATTTTACACTACCTTGATGGGAAAAAATACCGTTCAAGCAATGGCTTGAAAAGTGATATGAAAATTCGGCTCTTAAAGCGAATTTTTAAAAAAAGTAATAATAATTTAATAAAAGCTATTTTTGAATTTAAAAAAATATTTTTTCTTTGCCCGTATTTCAAAAAAAATTCCAACTTTTAAATTTTTGTAAAATAAACTTGTTTTATCAAAAAAAAAAAAAAAAAAAAGAAGGTTATTCAGTCAAATATAATTCTTAATCAAAAATAAAAAAGTAATTATTTGTGACTTTTTTAAAATATCAGCGATTATAACAACCATTCTATCAAAATTGTTAACTATTTTACAAAAAGCTCAAAAACCCTTTATCTTACTACCATTTTTGGTCATAATGTTTTTTGTATGTTCTAAGATTAATTTTCTTATGGAAAAAAGTAAAACAAAAAATCCAAATATTAAGCTTGATAATCATACAGCTATTTACCTTTTGATTAAAAAAAAAATCTAGAAACAAGAAGTCTATAATCAGTGAGTGTCTTGAAAATTGGCAAAGTTTGCGGGAGGGCAAGATTTCATGATTCAATATTAAAACATATATTATAGATCTATGGTCTGCGGGGCCTCCGCAGGGGTGGCCGTAAGGGTTACAGCCTCTCCATCAAAATAAAAGATTTTTTGCTATTTAGTATATATGTAATTATTTTTTGGTGCGGATGAAAAAAAAATTCACACGAAAAGGGTTAAAAATATTTTTTTAATAAAGATTTATTGCCTTAAAGAAAAGATTATACGGCAAATTATGCAGTAGAGCAAAAAAAAAAAAAAATCTATGAATAGCTATGGATTTTTAAAAAAATTTTTAATTTCCAAAAAAAACCCGGAAAATTGAATTTTCTTTGAAAAGCTATGGATTTTTCAAAAAAACCCGAAAAATTTAAAATTTAATTTTTGAAAAAAAAAAAAAAATTCAAAAGATTTCAAAAAACAAGTTCCAAAGGGTTACATGCAAGAAACTAATTCAATCCATTCAGTAGTTTTAGAATCAATATAAAGGATAGCTCTTTCAAACGTTTGCAATTTTCTCTGGTCTCATCTCCTCCCTGAAATGGGGTGTTAATACAAATAAACGCTAAAGGAGAGTTTGACACGATACGAATGTACCGTGTCAAATTCATGCTTCCTTACAACAGCATATTCCCGCCTTCCTTTTATCAGGAACAAAAATATATTACACTTTGGTGTATTTTGTTCAATTTAAATGGTAAAATTGATAACACATTTTTTGTCTAATGCGGTAAGGTGTTCTGCTCGATTCGTTCAAAAATTCCAAATACGTTTTGTGCAAAATGGTAAGAACCCAATGACGATGACTTCGTATAAAAGGGTACTAGCATATAGTATGTAAATAAATAAATTGGTCCTCCCTAGTATAAATTTCAAACTCCATCTATGGTCCGAAAGGTTTCCATGCCAATATTTAGCTAAATCCATTCAGTATCCATACGTTAGATATACATCCGAAATAACCATCCTTTTTCCCTCGAATGCATCTTCTTTATACATTCTGTAAAAGTCCAGGGACTTTTTTCTTTAATGAACACATAGTACAAAATTGCACTGTACAAAAAAAGCAAGATACAAGCAATATTTTTTTTACATTTTACCTTTAATAAATTCTTAAAAATGAGCTGAAGTAATTTGGTTATGTTCAGGTAAAAAGAGGTGTACAAATATGTATTTATACCAGTGATCATCATCATCTGAGCTCAAAACGTGCTCTTAAATTAATTAAAATAGGACATACAGAAAGTTTAGAATGCACAAAATCTTAGGGATACATATTCGGGGAAACATTAGATGCTTCCTAAACAAAATACGCATTGGAGATTTACAGTGATAAAAAGGTAGAGAGTAACTTATATGTACCTTAAAAATCTTGCCTCCGGCTAAGAACATTTATAGATGATAAGCGAATCATCTTGGCACACATTTTTAATTTACTTGCAATTCGAAGTATCACTGTAGACTAATTGAATAATTATTAGGGTTCCCTCTTACAAGAAAGACTCACAGCCATACATTGGTATATAAATCTACACACCTTTGATTAAAATGGATAATAATTATATTAAAAGTAGAAGGGATTAACGGCTGTAATTACATAATAATAATAATAATAATAGTAATCACTTTGATAAAAAAAGGTAATAATTCATTACGTCACCACATGTTTGTGTCATAAGTGGAGCGGCGTATGCCTCTCCCCACCCCTCCTCCTTCATCTTAGTTCAAGATATGACTTATGAATGTACTACATAGTCTTTACATACATTCATAAGTCCAAGGATTTAAAGAATAAAGAATACAACAAATCTTAATCTAGACTTCCATTTACATACATAATGGACACTAATGGTTCAACTTCGTCTTTTTCTTTTTCAACATATGACATGACCATCATATCGGACCATTAATGGTCATATTATTATATATATAATAGGTACATATATGTGTGTAGTTTTGCAAGAGACAGTAGTGGTTAGTTTCCTGAGAATACCGTTATGATGTCGTAATGTTACTTCTCTGGACGTCAAGCTCGTGAATATGGGGGACTCTGGGGCATGCTCCTCCCTTCCCTTATTAAAATGTTGTAATTGAATTTGTCGAAAAGAGAACATTTTGTGTCTTTTATTATTTTATTTATTTGCGAAATACAGTCACTGTCAATTTGGCTTACTTGTCAAATTTTGCAAATAAGGTTATTGTCAAATTTGTCTTTTTGAAAAAAGATTATTTGTCAAATTTGACTCAAAAAATAATTATTCTGACAAAAATTGTCAAATTTGAATCTAAAATAATTATTTTGACAATTATCAAATAATTGTCAAAAATGCTGTCCTATGGTTATTGCCTGTCTTGAAGGAGGATGCTTCAGGGCCCTAGACATTGCATTTTAACGTAAACAATGGAAGGCCTACGCATTCTACAAATAGAGGTAACTCAACAATGGCGGGCATGGCCTTCCCACTTTATGTGTAATTGCTAATATCATATAGCAGTAAGAATTTTTTTTTCATTATAGTTATTCAGTTATTTTTATAACCGGTGGCGATCAACAAAAAAAAATATATTCAAAACATATCTGCATAAAATATTTACAAGAATAAAACTAATGTTGTCAACTTTTTGTATAAAGTAATTAATTTTTGGAAATTCTCAAAAGTTTCGTCTTGGCCTCAGGCCCATTCACGGTCAGACTGGCACTGTTTATCGTAGACCAAGAAGGTATTGAGAAAAAGTATCTTTTATGAGAGGCGGGTGAGTTATATTGCTGCATTAGCTAAGATTCTTTTAGGGGTTTAAAACAATCAACCCTGAACTATGACACATTTTCTGAATTTACTTCGTCGAAGTAATTATTTTTTAATGTTCTTTCTTTTTTTTCCAAAATTAAAATTGAAGGGCAAACTGGAATACAAAGCAAATTGGTATGTTTCAATTTTCTAATAAGTTCTATCATCACTTTTGTAGGATAACCCCCTAATACTCTTGCATTAGCAATGGCTTTTTGACGATGGTAAGTACACCTAATACTAAGCCGTGATTCATTCTTTGAATTATCACTTTCATCGTATTTTTTCATATTAATTTCGTTTCTTTTCAAATTCAAGTATTAACTTAAATTTAAAATATTTTTTAAGCTCTTTCTATTTTATGGCACTATAATTATTTATAGTAAATTTAAGAGTTAAATTTTGTTCATTGCTTAAGTATTCAGCATTGAAAAATAATTAAAAAAAAAAAAAAAAGGGGGGGGGGAATACTAAATAATGTTTATAGCCTATTTTGACCCCAAAATGGGTAATTTTTTTATATTTTAAGTCCCAGTATTAACTCAAAAATGTTTCTAAAATGTTGCAGAAATGTTGTGTTTTACTATCTCAAGTAAAATATACATAACAAAGCATAGTAATACAAAGTTCAAATTACCTGATAAACGGGACAATCTAGTGTATTTGGCACAAAAAAATTGTGTGAGTAACAAGTAGGCTTTCTCATTTTCAAGAACATTGACTTTTAAGGGGGGTTCTGGACGATGTAGTGATCCTGTTAGTAAGTACAGTGAAATCTAAGAATATTTTTTGAGAAGAAATATTAAAACTTTAAACTTTTCCCAACCCATATTATAACATTAATTATCGGGTTCTTCATTTTTATAATTACCACTAATAGTACCCGGGCTGTTCTACTATAGAACCCGAGTGTCCCACTTTTTTCAATTCAGTAAACCGATCCGACCTCCAATAAAAAGCTTAAATAGTAGGTAACGAACGAGTAATTTTTGGTGAAGCTAGAGATTGTATAGTTGTGAGATACACAACCCAACCTCTACCGGTCCAAAATTCAATCTCGATATACAGAGTAGGGACCCAAAACTTCGAGTAGCAACTATTACGTAGAGCTTTACTTTTATGAAATCAAGAAACGACAACTCAAAATTAATTTGCGGGTGTTTAAATACTATATTAAGCTATATTTATTATTCAATATGTCCTCCTTCCCAAGCACTTACAGCCTCAATACGCCGGCCAATAGATTGGCAGCTCTTTACAACGTCCATGGCGTACTACTCTACCATGATGTCAGCTCGCAGATAATCCAAATTTGGATGAGAGGTTTGGCAGACATTCTTCTCAAAGAAACCCCAAAATGCAAAGTGCTTGGGGTTGAGGTCAAGGCTGGAGGAGGGCCACATAGTGGTAGGGGAGAAGTCAGCTATATTGTTGCTGCAGTAGTGTTTCCTCTCCTTAGATGTACGGGGTTGTAATTGACTTCTCGATGTTAATGGCAGTCCGGATGGAAATGCTAACAGTCTCTACAGTCTTCTCGGGACTAACTCAGGTGCAGAGGAGATACCACACGCGGTGCCCTTTTTGTCGTTGCTACAATACTTTTACACTTATAGACATGGGGTAAAAAAAAAACTTGCTTATTTTTGGTTTTAGCTGCTATTTGTTTCTATAATGAAACGATGTAATTAAAAGAACGGGAATACAATTGTAATGAAATGCTACTGCACGTTTTGAGTCCTCGCCATGTGTAGATATAATTATAATAATTAAATGGTTCTTATATAATGAAACATTTAAGTTATAAAGCAAGAGGTACTCCTGTAATAACAAATCACACTGTATAAGTAGACTTTTACGATGAAGTTTTCATAAAAGGTTATATATTTGGTTTTAAAGAAAGTACACATATAATATTATTTATAGCACTTTATGTGGAAATTAGAAGATGGATCTAATTTGATAAATAGTGTTACTTTTTTTAGGGTCAGAAAAATAAATGGTTTGTGCTTTTTATGCACAAAATAGTATTGTATTTTTTTATAGTTCATATATATACGCAAGACATCAAGAGTAATCCTCACTAAGAAATAAGAGTAGTGTGTACAACATAACTCTGTAGGCTCACTATACATATATTATTATTATAAAGGAAAGAATATTAAATGTGTTAATTTTTTTATTTTTTTTGGCAATCGTTTAAAAAGGTTCAACTTTTATGCCATGCACGTGTGGGAAGTAGATGTAATTAATTAACGCAAGAAGGATCCAATTTAATTTAAATCCAAGACTTCACCCTTGTAAAGCTAATGGATATGACAGGATTTGCACTCCTCGATAAATAAACATTCTAATGATCCGCCTCTAAAATATAATTACTAGGGTTTATACCTCAGAAACTGTTTTTCTCGGATTTATGATTACGTAAAATTCCCGGGAATTCCTGTATTTACTTATTAGATACGAGGGTGGTCCTAAGAGTTTCCTACCTATCAAAGATACAATACTTTCTTTTTTTTTAATTTGTATTTTCATTTTTCAACATAGTCTCCTTGAAATTCTACAAACTTTTCCCAACAATACTCCATCTCCGTAACACATCCAAATAGTACTTTTTTTTTTTGCTCAATTACTCCGAGTTGGATTGACTCAGTGGTGTCAAATTTGCAAATCCAAATGCCTATATATATCTGCAATTATTTGAATCTATTTGGAAGTTATACTTTCAGGAACCAATATTTAATGACAACTCGATACTCGATCAAAAACACTCACATTAATTCACTCCAACGGCTGCTACATAACCACTGCACGTCCAAAATGGCTGAAACTTTAGGGATTAAAACTATCAATATATGGTAGATAGATGTGACTAACTTATATTTACGAGTGCTGCCATCTTCACGTTGAGGTCGAAAACTTTCCCCACCACCCTCGTATATATTCAATGAAATATTGAAGACATATTGAATGAAAAATCACTGAGTTTAAAGTTTTTAGGATTCCTGCTTTAGAATCCACAAACTGTTAATAAATAATGCCGAACAAAACTAAGCAGCACATTATTAGTGATATTTATAAAAATCATTTTTATGAATATTTAGATATAGTTCAATGGCCCTAAATTTCTGAAATTTTACATATTTAAACCAGAAAAAAATTATGCTTTTAATATTATTTGTATACTAGACATTACACGTTTTAATTAAATTGAAAAAAATCAGTTTAATAAAATTGCTATCAAAAGAAATATAGCCTTATATCTATGGATTTGTTTGTTAGTGTATCACAACCCAACGATTTGACATACAATTGTACCAAAGTTTATAAACGCAAAACAAAAAAGTGATAATCTTGAGGACCTTTCTTTTTTAAGGAAAAAATACCAATATAAGCAAATTTTGTGAAATTAACTATACATTTATGAGGAGTTAAAAAAAGTTGCAATGCATATTTAGTAGTGGCTAACTTTTTAGGTCATTTGAGGCCGAGAGCAACGACGATTTCAATTCAAATATACATTTTATTATTAATAAGTAATATCAAAATGTAGCACATTGCCTTAGATTTAATACTAAATCAATTGTAATGAACAATCTTGACCAAAATATCAATCTATAAAGAAAAAGTTACTCAAGACTGGACGAAAATAAAATCGGTCTCGGTGCGAGTTTCAACAACACGAGTGCATTATAACTAGTATTTATCTGTTATACCTTGTATTGTGTCGGTCCTTATTTAAAAATGAAGACTGCAGTTCAGTTCAGTTCAGTCTCAGTCCGGTTCAGCGTAGTTCAGCTACATATCAGTCCTAAAACTTATACATTTCTTGGCGTCACTGAGCTTTATTTCTTCTTTTTTTAATCAATTCTAGTACAGACAGTCTGAAGGACCGGTCCTAAGGACTGATATGCTCGATCATAAAAACAGACCGGAGTGGAGTAAGTAAATAAGGACTGACTCAACACATGTTATACCTACTGAAGGAGGACAAATCCCTGGATAGCTTTGCACTTATATATCTTTTATTTTTCATACTCAAAAACTCATTTCGTCTCATTTATTACTATTTCTTTTTTCAATGGAATGATTTGCTCAAATGGGCACAAAGCACCAAAACCACTCACTACATGTATGTACACATTAAGGGCTAGGCCTATTTCATAATGATTTTTTTTAATAATATAGAATAATCATCATAATAACACAAAATATGTAAGCTATTTTTGGAATTATGGTTCTGTCTTCATATCATGTGTACAGAGTCATATGCCTACATGTGTACATATACTTATATAAATATTATATATATATGTAATCATAGGTGGTCCAAACAAACACACACACATACACAGAAAATGAATAGATATGATAATACTAAAACAAAAAACCGAAGGAAAAAAAAAACATAATCTCTTATAATATTCAAATGTTGTTGTAGAGGTTGCTTTTAATGAAAATGAATTTGATGTTGACGTAGCTCTCTAACTAACTAAGGTGATGATGAGTTATTGCTGTGTACCAGACCACCCTACACCAAATAAAGACCAGTCTTAGATTATTTCAACCCATGCAACCGTAGCGGGCTATGCGCAGGGTAGATATAAAGAGACATTTAGGAAAGAAGATACAAATTGGTTTAAATAATAACGAAAAAACATGTGTCTTCATTGTGTTTACTTATTCACAAACCCTCAATCAAAAAATGACAATGGGTGGGACTTTTCTATAGTATGAAGATAATAAAACTGTAAAATTTCTCTACAGAAAATCGTATCCCTAAAAATGGCATTTGTCAAAAGATTAACATAGCAAACGTATACCATGTTAAACCCATCATAATTCAAGGGATGATGAGTTTGTCACCTCTTTCCTTTGAGTCTCTTTAGTTAGAAAATGCCTTGAATTTAATTTTATTGGTTATTAATATATTGAGCAAATACTATCTAAAAAATAAAGCACTTACTCTTTTGAGTATTTTTATAGGTAATTTTTTTTAATAAGTTCACTTTGATTGAAGTTATGTCCTACTAAATTTCAGGAATCATTGCGAGTGTGTACACTTCACATGAAATGCCCACCAAGACAACATCTACACTGACGGGCATTGAGCTCCTAAGACTCTCGATTCAGCTACAACTACTACATGAGCCTTGACTTGAGACTCGACTCGATAATTTCCCTGAAAACATGGAGTACTTTGACTTGGACCTATTAATACAAATACTACATTGTAAAGGAAACTCCAATTATTCATGATTCAATAAACTCTTTTGATATAAAAACGATCAAAAATCCAAGGAGTTATTCCTTTTCAAACAAAACTATTAAGATATAGTCATTTTTCTTGTTAATGACTGAATTTTTGCCTTACTCAAAAGTTGGATCAAGTCTATAAAAAGGGTATATATCGAAAAATAGATTGGATAGAAATTACAGATTCTTCATCACCTAGAAATGAATATAAAGCTTAACAGATTTTTTTTGTTGCCTAGTGTAATAGGTCTATTGAATATCATGGAAATGGCAAATCCTCTCATACGAAGAAGCTTCTATTTTCCTCACGTTTAAGCTAAGGATCTACATATGAATGTGGTATGTAATTGTATACATTTCAATGTCAAATCTGTAAAGTGGCATTGACCCATATTCAATACAAATCAAACGTTGAAAAAGAAATGAGCAAACAACATATCATGGACCTACCCATGTGTTGTGTAGTATATATTATGAAAATATAATTAGCAAACCTCTTCCTTTTAGGAGGTGAAGAAGAAAAGGATTTAGGTCGGTGACCTCCTTGAGATTATGAAATTTTTTTTTTTATTCTTATTATTGCTGTTGTAAGTCGATGTTGCTAAAAAACGTAAGAAAAGAAATGAGGTTATTAAAGTAGTTATTTTTGCAAAAAAAAAAAAAAAAAAAAAAATGGGGGGTTATTTTGTGTATATTAACGTACATATTTTGCAGGCCCAGCACCTGCCTTCAATTTTTCACAACATGGATTTTTTTATATGTAGGTACATAATATATCTATAGGAAGAGGAATAACAATAGACTCAAGTCAAATAATCCCTTTGACTTTGATATTTCTTTTTTTTTTCTTCTGCTTCTTGAGTGCTTTTTTGAGAATAAGTAGGGCTCGATCAAAGGAAGTCGTTAGGTGTATTTTACTACTCGCCCAAGTAGTTTAGGGAGATCAGGTACAAAAAACACTATTGGTCTTGTTTTTATGTTTTGTATTTTCCCTAAAAAAGAAAGGAAATTACAATATTATATATTTTTTAGGGCAGCAAAACGTGGACTCAAGAGATGGATTTAAAAATACTTAATAATAATTTTGTATGTTCAATAATAGGTAAATAATAATAATGTTAACAAAACATGTAGACAAGGTTTTTGAAAAACTTTTTTCACACAATATAGCCACCTTCATTATCAATCACAGCCTTTACACGTCGCCTGAAGGCCATGAAGGAGTTGATGACAAACTCTTCTGACAAGTTGGCCCAAGCAGCTACTATGGAGGAATTCAGGGAGTCCACATTTGGGCGTGAGGTTCTGTTGGTTTCTTTCTCCAAAGTGCCCATATAGAATATATTATATCTGGTGTGGAAGAGGGGCCATTCGGACCAGAATCGAGCGATATTATCTGCGAAGAACTTTTGGCACTTGGCAGACGTGTGAGAAGGGGCGACGTCCTAACTCAACAAGTAGTTACCCTCTGAGTAGTTTGTCTTCAGCCATGACAAGATAGTGTAGCTAAGCACCTTATAGAAGGCCTCCTGGCCAATTTTCTGTCCAGCCTTGAAAAGGAACGTAGGCATATTCTTTCTATCAGAGGTCCCAACTCCAAGGACCATTGTTATAGCCGCATATTTGGTGTGGGAAATCCCTTGGACCTCTTTTTTTGTTTCTGCAAGCCAGTGGTCGTTCCAGCGGTTGTGGAATTGATTAACTGTGAAAATCTTCTTGTCCGAGTAATTTTTTACAATTGACCAATTTGTCTTGATCCATGTTAGGATTTTCTTGCACCTCTTGAGCCTCCTGACTTCCATGCATTCTGTCAGAAAGTGGCATGTGGTCCTTGTGAAAGAAACTAATCCAAATTGTGCTTTATAGCACTCCTAATGGCCATAGGAGCCACAGAGAAGTCGTTGGCGAGGCGATCTATCGACTTAGTGGGATCCACCTTTATATTCTTCTCCAAGCTTAACAAGAACTTCGTATCCCTCTTTAAATTATGCTATCCTCCTTCTGACATCCTGGAGAGGTATCCTCCATTTTTTTGTATCTTGGCCAACTTAAAGACCAGGCTCCTAGAACACTTAAAAATATCCGTAATCTTCATCACATCAGCTCCAGCATCTAGGAGATGCTCTGCCTTTTTGCTAATTGCCCGCTCATGATGATCAAATGACTAAATGATTAGTATAGTCTGTTCATGTAAATATCAAGGATTTTTTTAAATCACTAAACCTTTTCATAGTAATGAGAAAATAAACATTAATTAACAATCCACGTTTTGCTCCAAAACTGTTATTTTACTTTATTCTCAAAGAGAGAGCATCAAGGTATAAAGTAATCACATGTGCATGAAAGACAAACAGTAATACTAAGGATTTATTACAGAGTCAGAAGTGTTAGTTCTCGTTGGACTCGGAGTAGATTTGGGGATTAACATCAGAGTAATTACTGCCTATATTAATGCCAGATACGCAGTGGAAATTTGTGTTTATTGCCTTTATCTAATAGCTTCTTACTGCTAATTTAATGAAACGTCATGACAGTGAAGCTGATCATATTATTTGAATCTAAAAAAAAATATTTTTTTCAACTTAAGTTATATTGAAGAAACAATACATATATGGGAACAGAGACTGGGCATAAGGGGCCACGGGTACCCCACTTTTTGAGAGTTTACAATTATCATATACTTAGGGACGCCAAGTATTGTCAGTTTTAGAGGTGGGAAGAGAAGGTACATTTTGATGTTCCTAAACTTTTTAATTGATTTATATTTTGTTATTACAGAAAATCCTTATTATTATTTTTTTTTTTAACTACAGCCCTTCACTTTCAAAAATGGTGAGCACACTCTGGAAAAAAAAAACATAAGCAACACAATTAAGAAAAAGGGATTCTTAATAATATTTATGTCCTTCTTAATTCGTACAAAAACTGAGAGAATATTAAATACAAAGTTTAAAGATATTAATTAGATCGAATTTCATAAACGACACTAAGCATACAGTAACTAAGACCATATTGTATTTTAATACACTGTCTTGAACA
The DNA here is from genome assembly GCF_016086655.4 of Lepeophtheirus salmonis. Lineage (NCBI taxonomy): Eukaryota > Metazoa > Arthropoda > Copepoda > Siphonostomatoida > Caligidae > Lepeophtheirus > Lepeophtheirus salmonis. The sequence goes on from NC_052135.2 coordinate 65,919,345, forward strand.
CAATTAGCCTTTAATCTTTAAATGTAACGATGAATAAGATATTCCTTTGTATTGATATATTTTTTTTCATGATTAACAAATAATCCTAATTATCAGAGCGTAGAATAGATTAATCAAAAAATGCCTCTATTAAGAGTTCAGGATCTTCGATCCTTGAAGTATTTTACATTTCATACAATTTTTCTTAATGGAACTCTTCAGTTTCTATAGAAGTACAGGATGATTCCACACAAGAACTGAAATGATGGATGTATAAATAACTATATTTTAGATTATTTTGTTGAACTAACTTTCGACTTTCAAAAAATTCCTTTGCTTTTCCTCAGCATAAGTACTACGTATATATTATCTCTATGGTGTCAATCAATGAAAATTAATGAAAACAGATGAAAAGAAAATAAGTGCATCCTCATTTAATTCAAAAAGATCAACTAGATGTTGTTATTAATGTGTGACGTCCTCGAAGTAAACTAATGAAAACAGCTGAAATGAAAATACCCTACTGTATCTATAGTTTATTTGGAAAAAGCGTATCGTTTTGACGATAAAATATCATTTATAATTCCTTTTACGTTTATTTTTTTACACATTTATTGTAAGTATACATATACAAGTTATGTGTGGATTATCTTAAAAACCGAGTTTGTGAATGAGAATGTGGAAGCAAATATTAAGTTTTGAAATATTTGCAGATTCAAATATCAGAGTTTAGATATTTGCGAATATGGATATGAATATCTCAAAATGCGAATAATTATTTGTAAGAGCAAGATACGAGTATTTCAACATCACTAAGAAATATTAGCATCTTTTAATTACTTGTACATAGGGCTAGATATTCCAACCCACTCACAATAGGCAGTCAAATAAATATAAAAGTAATTTCTAACCAAATTATGTATATAATAATAGATACTAGGGGTTATCTCCTGAGATCCCGGGATACCGTATTCCCGGAATTTTACACAAAGAAAAAGTTCCTGACAAATCCGGCATTTAATTAATTGAACACTTTTTATTAATAAATGATGAACAACAAAATACTGAATATTTTAAATGATGGAACAATAATCTTATATCTACTTTTTTTTACTTTTTATACCTAATACTTTATCTTGCTAACACTCTATTTTGTTGTCAGCAGTCGATAACTCCAATCTTTGACCCCCAAATCAGCGTCCTAAATGTTGATTTGTTCAATTACATAGAATTAGCACTTGTTAGGCGGAGAAGAATTCCAAACAATTATAGAATTGAAATTGGGAAGAATTGAGTAACTCCTCTTTGAATTTGGGCCTTTTTTCTGCTTCTTTTGGGGGGAAAAAAGGTTGCAAGATAAAATATAAGTAATAACGAGACATGCATACATTAACATATTAATTGAGCAAAGTTTATCTGTATGTACTCGTATAAAAGTATGTTCTAATGAAAAAAAACATTTTTGTTCTAAGAAGTCTTATTAATGATATATCGGCAGTGTTTTGCATGTAGAATTGAACATGTATACAGGTGCTCTGAATATAGTGCTCCCCCATGTATATCATATATATATTTTTCATCCAAGAAAAACAAAGTTGTCATTGTAATATAATTTAGCATGCATTTTGCATGTAGCATCGAGAGTGTGTAGCTAAGGCTAAGCCAGGTAGCGCTCTAGGGACTAAAGTACTCCTTGTCTTATCAGCCATGACGTAATTTTTTTAATGCATAGTTTGTCTGTTCGACGAGGCCTAATAACTCTGGCAATGTTCAGTAATACCGCTAGAATATTGATGTATACAAGTACACCTTATAATAGGCGTTTGATAGATTGAAAAGGAAAATGAAAACTAGCAATCAAACCCAAAAAAACTCAAACAATTATTTGAAAATGTTCTATATGGGCACAAGCCTTAAGAAAGTTCTGCTTTTTTTTCTTCTTTTTTGTGGGTTGGGTGCTCTCAGTGATTATAATTTTACAAATGAGAATTGATAATTTATGACAAGCTTAAAATATATTATTTATTCTTAAAGTTTATATATTTACTAACGAGTCTTGTTATTTCCCGGGATCTTGCAATTAAATAGATTATTCCGCGGGAAATGAGAAACCCTAATAGGCACTTACTTCAAAGCAATTGTCTCTCTAAATTTCTTTCCTCTGTACCTACGCAACACTAAAATTCTTCCTTAGCTACAAGTTAGTAATACTACATAGATAAATATACATATATACAACATAATATCCACATAGGGTGGAGGAGGTCAAAGAATTAAGAAGGAAGGAAGGCCAATGAACTTACTCCAATACTACATAGTTATATATGTGGAACTATGTAGCACATCTTCACAACTAAAAAATAAAATAATAAAAAGACCCACCAAATTTATGTTTCTTTTTCAAGATTTTGCATGAGTTGTATTTTTTTTTTTCAGTACGTGTTCCCCTTCCTTCATCCATCTTTTTCAAATATCTGAGTATGTATATACAGCATCATAAACTTACCATTGGTGGGGAGAATATACGTATATATGTGGGGGGGGGGGGTATTCACCAAAACAAAATATATTTAAAATCCATCATTTTTGTGGTAGGACCTTAACTGTTCATTTTAGATAGTCTTTTAAACTCAAGTGAGCCCAAGGCTAGAAAATACAAATAAGTATACTGGCGTTGTCACAATACGAATATATTCGAGACTGTTTCATTGCCAAAACTGGTATTTCAATACTTTTTACCATAAATAAATAAAGGAAATCCATTATTTTTCCAATAGATGGCTTAAGAAATGTGTATCTCGCGTTGTTTTTGATAAATAAGTTTACGCTAGAAGGTGTTAGAAAGATAAAATTTCGCTATAAAAACATTTTTGAGACAATTTGGTGATTTTTTAACTCAGTAATGTTTGAGGGCGCGTCAATGATGGACTTCAGCAAATATAAAATACAGGAATAGTGTTTATGGTTCTGATACTGTCACACCCAATCACGCGAAATTTTGGTTTATAGATATTGCTAAATACGCATTACTAAAGCCATCTACTGTAAAAATCATGAATTACTTTGTACTACCTCTATTATAACCAAAATAACATTAAACGCAATTTACATGATCTTTAAGGAGTGTAAGAAGTGATTTCTAGTAAGGTGAAAATTATTTAGCGATGTGAAAATACGTGCAATTTTATGCGTGCAAAGATGCAATTGTACAATTTGCTTGTAAAAGTTATTTTATACAACATGTAGACTGTCCAGGAAAATTGTTCTATTACATCCTTGCAAGCTTAAAAATGCGCAGATATTCACCTTTTTAAATAATATATTAGACCCCTGCAATTTCATTATTGGAATTTGCCCTCCGTAGATTTAATTTTTTTCGGTCTTAAGATATTTTTCTATACTAATCTGATTTCTGTCCAGATTTTACTGGTTAACCGTTTAGCAACAAACTTGGACTAAATTAGTTCGGTCTTACAAAAGTAATAATTTTCTCAGACAGGGTTAAGAACTCCAACAATGGTATAATATTTATACCAAGAAAAAATAATGTACCAATTAAAAGAAAAATTTGCTGTGTGAATTGTGATTTTTAATAAGTAACAATATGAAAGGGGGGGGCTTATTCCTCAATAATATATATTTTGTAGTAACTACATACATAGAATTTTCACATGTGTAACAATAAATGTGACGAATGACTTCCAATGTATCACAATTATCTTTTTTTTAAACCTCTGCTAAATTTTTTTGGTGAGTTTATGATTATTATTTTATAAGTAGGAAACTAAAAAAAAATGGAATTTCACAACTTTCATATATATATATAATGTGAACAAATTAGGATTTTGTAGGTACAAGTTGTAATTTTATATTGTAAGGAGATTGTAGAAGTTTGTAATAAAGAAAAGAAATGAAGTACGTTCAATGGAGAATTTTAAAGATATTTGATATATATATATTACAATAGTTCAAGTTCCATGTAATTTTTTTATGTAGAGCGTTTTTATGTGACGTCAGCATTCTGTATGTTAGGCATTTCGGATTTTTAAACAACCAAATCTTATAACAATAAAAACCCTTTATCATGAATATTAAGGAAAATAGTGAACCATTGCTGTGTATTTGAATGTTAAAATAAAAGGGATTAAATCTTCCTGTCTATCAAAAATATATCCATCTAATGCGTATTTTTATTATATATGAGACCCAAATATATATTAAAAATATGTTATTACATACATTGTTATACAATCTTATTTCTATGGTGTAGGCAATACATTAAGTATTACAATGGAAAGAATAATATATTTTTATCTATGTTTTCCTACTTTTCTCGTCGGTAATCGATAAAAAATGGACACATCTACACATTTGTAGGTATTTTCACTACGTATTACTTTGATTTAATTCAAAAATTATTATGTGTCATAGGCAATAATTAGTATTTAATGCAAATACTATGTATTTTTTTAATTCTTATAAATCTTTGATGAAGTTTTATGAAGATTTATTAGAAATTTATATATTTAATATAGTAAAAATATTAACTATGAGCTCCGAAGAGGGATTTATGATGTAATTTATGACAGCAGTCAAACCCCTTCAAATTAAAGGCTCTATGAGAGGGTTTTCAATTGATGAATCGCAGATTTCTTATTGATGGCTCACAAATAGCTAATAAAAACTTTAATATTCTTAAATTATCATATCCGGTCCTAATTAACAGCAACTTTATTATAAGGGCAAAAAAATGAAGGAATTCCGTATTTAAAAATCACACTAATTATGTTAATAATGTTATCTAGGAATATAGATGGAAAAAATCCAGGTGCTGTATCCGAATGAAAACAATTTGCTTGGATTGAACGACATATAAAATGAGTTGCAGCTTAATGATCAAGAAAAAATGTGGGTATTTGTACAAGATCAATTGAGAACACCTGTTCTACTGTTCCATTACTCCTATATCAAAGAATACTTTTTACTTAAGCCATGTATTCCTTTTTTTTGACAAACTACAAGTATAGTTTTCCCTTTTTTTTTCTAAATTAGTGTTGCAACGAGAGAGATAATTGAATTAAAACAATCATGTAATCAATCTCTTAAAGAATTATAAAAAACTATGTTTGATAATTAGTATTCTGATGATAAAAAATATATAGGTCAACGAAAAAATTTATTCAAATTCTTGAAGATATTTATTTGGCTATTTTTTTTAATACACTTTTCATAACTAGTCTACTCTAAATAATCGACCTGTTAAAGACCAACTGAGGGCAAAAAAAAAAAAGATAAAAAAATGAATGTTCCATAGACTTATCTTAGCATAAATATATATATAATTTTGATAAGACTTGACCCATAGGTACATTAGTGAGCCTATTTAATTGGCTGACTATAGGCAGTTTGCGAATAATTAATTGTTCTTTGCCCAAATTTGCAGATGATTACCACTTTTCCCCTCGTAATTGTTCCTTTCAATTGATTAAATTGAGTTGCAGAAACAACTTGTACAAAATGCCAAATTGTACACGACATACCTATACATTTAATATAAAATAGGGAATTTTTTTATTAACAGTCCATTAATTTCTCACGCAAAATTGGTATAATCAACATTAAACTACAAAACATTATAATTACATAATTATGTATACCTTCACCACAGTTCCATCATCTAATACGTCATATTTTTCAATTCTCCCTTAGCCATTATAAATTGATTAGTATTTCTTTTTGCTGAATGAACGGATCCGATAAGCAGATTAGTTAGTGCTATATATTAGATATTGTCTTTGAGCGGGATCCTGAGAAATATCAGAATACTGTTAGTAAGTAACAAATACTATAAAATTTGAGTCCTTTTTTTACAAAAAAAAAAAATTAATACTTTTTATTTTAGTATTAACAATAAATGCACACTACAGTCAAACTTTTATAAAGTGGTCCCGGTGAGGGAAACTGAAAAAGCAAGCACTTAGAGGTAACCATTAGACCAGCTTCGACAATATTCTCAATTCTCATTTTCATGATTATCACTAATAGTGGGCAGATTTGTATTTTAGAGGCCGTGTGTCCAGTTTCTTATTTTTTTTTAAATTCTGCAACTCGATCCGACTCGCAACAGAAAATGTAAATCGTAATTGATAAAGAAGATATTTTTTGTGCATCTGGGGGTGGTATAATTTTAAAATACATATCCCGACCCGTGGACTAAAAGTAAATTCAACATCACTAGTATAAAAGCGGGATTTCCATGAAAATAATAATTCATTTTTTTATGTAAAAAGTGTGTTTACATTTGTTTTTTTGCGATAAGAGGTTGAGTTATCTTCCACACTTCCAAAAAATGCTCACAGCTCGAACTTTGATTGGAATTTTTACCAAAATGAGGTTGCATTATATTCTAATAATCATTTCCAATTGTTTTTGTTCATAAATATTGGATGTATGTTTGCAAGGTTAGAAAAGAACAGTAAGAACAAACGTTGTGATTACGATTGTCAAAAACCGCCTTTATATAAATCCAGAGAAGGCGAATTGCAGTTAGCCTACAAGATTAATGTAATCGAGGTTACAATCCGAAGGATCATTAAAAATGCCTTGCGAGCCAAATCTAAAGTAAGGAGGAAGACACATTTCATTACGATAGAAGAGACTATCAACCTTCTTTTGAATGTGTCCAAGAACATGTGACCTTCCAGCTCCCCCATTATTAATCCTTTGGCTTATTCCATCCAGGCCAAGGAAGCTGCCTTCAAAAATCCTCCCTGGTCTGTTGGCTCCTTGGAGTGCACCATCAAGGCTGCACGGTGAGACTTGTCAGGAAACTATATCTTTAATGTGTGCACAGCCTTTGGAAGAGGGTGGAGGCCGATGTTACGACTGAGAGAGGCCATATTGTATAGAAAATGTCAATTTCCATTATAATTCAATGGAAATAAATTTAATTTTGTTCTCACGGTCTTCACAAATAGTTTTTAAAAAAGTTTGAAAAACAATCTTTATTTGTATAGTTAAATATGACGAATGGTGTATTAGAAAGAAGTGTAAACTTAATACAGAAACCCAGAGGCTGAAGTCTTGTCTTAAAAGAAATTATGTGGCCTCGGCAAGTTTGTAATCACCGGGGGGCCTGGAATCCCAATATAATTTTTTTTTGTAGTAGTATTAATGATGATTCACCCATAATCACTCCAACCAGGCCTCCTCAATAAAAAAAATATTAAGGTCCCAAAAAACAGAATTGTGATTACGGTACTGCACAATAAAAATTTGAATGCTTTTGACTATTTTTGTTGGAGTGTTGGATAAAAAATCCCAGAGAAACGGGATCCCGGAAGAGAAACCCTACTAAATATTGAATACATTGTACGTGAATTATAGATGACTATTTTTGAGCAGCTTTAGACTCTAGAGAGAGCATCAAGAATCAAAGTTTTCTTTAATGTACATAAATAGAGAGGTTCTCACGAGATGTATTTGTTTGATATCTACATATTTTGTTTTTATGATGAATCTGTCCATCATCATCTCCCTACCTATGTACAAATAAGTATTTTTATACTTATTTGTACATATTTCTTCTTATTAAATGACAATTTGTTCAAAAGATGAAGACGTAGAATAAGTAGTTGTTGTACTCTGTCGTTTTTGTCGGAGAAGAGGTTGTGAAGGAATGTTTTAGATCTACATATGTAGATAAGATTTTATTTATTTCTAGCTATTATTTAGCTATTGGATTGATCCTTGTCAATTATTCCTTATACATTGTACGTCTCTGAAAGATAGATCCATGAGTTTTTCCGTCTCATTACGGTACTTTGTACGAAAATACATGCTATAAACAAATATTTCATATCCCTCTATATATATTTATTTATTTTAGTATATCTTTTGCACCTTATACTAGATAAGAACAAGGAAAATACATTTTTTAGGATAGTTTGTTTGAACTATTCATTCAATAGCTATGATAATCCCTGATCATATTTATAGAATGTTTTCATTTATTCCACAAAGTATCTAAGTACTAGGGATTTTTTTCTTGGGACCCCATTTACCCAGGATTTATCGGAATTTTACACCACCAGGAAATCCTGTATTCAATTGTCCATAAAATAAACTCCATTTAATTATACATAGTTATTAGTAGTACTTTGGTTTTGAAACAGCCATTTCAGATATTTCATATTTTGGTAAAAAGAGCTAAATAGATTCTACTTATAGCAAAGGTGACTTTTAGCTTCACGGATCTGATAGTGTACTTCACAATTATTCATGGAGTTGACTTTTTCTTTATTAAAAAACTACTTTTAAAAATTAGAAAAGGAAAACAGTTGTGCGTGTGCTCTTTCACTTTCCCCCCGTTCATTATCGAATAGGCATCGTCGTGCTGTTAAAATCTCCTTCTGAAGGAAGCATTATCGTCTATTTTTGGTGTGAATTGCTTTAAAAAATTCATTTTAAAGTAAATTTACGTTAATTTAAATACAATTATAATACTTTTCTGCACTAATGCTATTACAAAACTGGAAGTCTCTCCTCTTTATAGGACTAATTCGTAGTCATATCACAAGAAGCAGATTTTAACAAGGGCGTTAATTCTGTAGTACCATATATCTACCTACCGTCTTTTCCTCCTGCTCTTTTTTTCCCTTACCTAAATGTCAACTCCACTTATTCAACCCCCAGCTCTACCAACAATTAGTTCATTCATCACTTACTATTTCATTTTTTTAGTTCCCAGTTGGATCGGGTTGTGGAATTCCAATTGGTTGATGATAATAAAAATGAAGGAGAGGAGAGTAGAGAGTATAAGAATTTAACCTGATTTGGGGCCCTGCAGTTTACCTGCACAACCTCTGGGCCGGAGTGTTTTATAGAATTTTGAAGTGGTTTATGATGGTTAGAAATACAGAAGCGTTGGATTTTCATCTGCCTTTGGGTGTGAAAGTTCACCTGCACGGCCAAGTAGAACTTTTTTTATAATTCAGTAGATTGATTAGCATAGAAATATAATTGCAATGGAATTGCAGACGATAATATTGTCTTGCCATGAAATGTCTCAAAATCATATTGCTTCACAATGATATTACTCATACCCATTTTGGTGTCCGGTAAAATGATTGTGGAAAAAAGGTTGCGGACAAAACGTTGGGGGTAATATCGTTGTGTACATTATCTTTGTGTGATAAAAACGTTGTGGGTAATATCATCGTCAAGCAATATCATTACGAGTAATTTCATTGCAAGACAATATGATCATGTGAAATTTCGTTTGAGTTTGACTATTCCATTGTGAACTAGACTATTCTAATTTTGAATTGAACAATTCTCATTTTGAATTGGAAAATTCCATTCTGAACTGGACTATTCCCATTTTTTTAAATTCAGCTTTTCTCATTTTGAATTGGAAAGTGTATAGTTTAAAATTTATTAATTCTTCAAATAGTTATATATATAAAGAAATACATAAACTTTACAGTATTTATTATTTTCTACTGGGATCCTCTAATTTAAAAAGTTATTTCCAGAGAAATGAGAAAACCAACTATATACATTATATGCATACTGTGTTGTATACAACTTGTGATTTCTGTACAAGTTCTAATTTGCATAAATAGAGTGTAAAAGTTACAATTTGTATGTCTTATAATGCCTTATTTAATTACAACATAAATCATTCTAATTACCACAGATGGGGACATGCAAGACAGTGACTATAAGATAATGTTACACCACCTAAATAAAATCTTGTTATCAATTTTGTTTAAAAGATAACTTTTTCTTCTCAAAAAATGAAATTATGTTGTCAAAATTGGGATTTTTTTTGTAACAATTAAAAATTAATAATATTAATTATTGTCAAAAAAATATTCAAGTTATATGTCCTAAAAAGGTCATTGATAAAAGTATTTTATAAAAATAGTTTGTTCAGAAATATGGGGTTGCCCAAAAAAGCGATCTAAAGAAAAATCCTAGTAATGAACATAGGGATTTGTAACTCAAGACTTACGATTCGACTTGAGTTCATACTTTAATTGGACTCGAGAGCTAGTATATATACATTTGTATACTGAAATCAAGAAGAAAAAAAACCTTAATATATAGATCCTTTATTATAATTATGGATTTGAAATGAACTAAAAAGAAATTTGAGGACTCGAACTGGACTCTATAAAAATACTCACAGACTATGATTAGAATTGGAATTGTCAGTAACAAACTTGAGTCTTGACTTGGATATATAGTAAAATGAATTTTCCCCAGCCCTGACAATTAATTTATGTTAATTGATGTAATGATTTATTTATGATCCACGAGTATTCAAATAAGGCATTTAAGATACGAGTAATATAACTATGTGCATTTGAACTTTTGAGTTATATAACACTACCAATTAGTAAATTATATTTTAAAAGTAAAAAATTACTCCTTTAATATGTTGAACCACCATCTAATGCAATTTCAAGTAGTACAGAATGCTCATTTTAAAACAACTCGAAATTATTGATCTATTTTTTTCTTTGCTACTTGTACAATTTACTCATAGAAGTTATAACTTCTTCATGACATATAAATATATCAAAACCTCACCACAAAGTCTTAATTTCATCTCCTTATCTACACCTAGCGTCTTAGAAACTATGGCGGATATTTTGCTATGGATATACATATAAGTGACTTTTATTTTCCAAAGTCTTTGATTTATTTAAGATCTCATGACTATAATTTATGACCCAGGTCCTTTGCATCCTGACCTTTTGCTCAATTGCTGCTGTCTCGATGGTTATATATAGGTAGATAGCTAGTCAAACCTGCTATTGGGAAAGACAATTTTGGAATTTTTTATTTCAATATAAATCATAGGTAGAATGATTGTTGTGTTGGTCTTAATTTAGAAATGAAAGTCAGAGTCCAGTCCCACATGTAAATTTCAAAATATAAGAAAAATAGGTCACTGATGGCGTCATGAATAGTATTTTCCCCCTTCATCGAAGTAAAAAAAACAAATATATTATTATAATTAATCTAATTTTTAATATAACTTTAATATCGTTTATTGGACTTGATGTTATATAAGTTGTGTACAAGTTGAGGTTTTGTACAACCTGTAACTTGTACAAATTATAACCTAAAAATAAGAAAAATAATTATAAATAAAGTACTTTGGATGAGGATCATACAATAATTGAATATTTTGTGGATGATCGATATATTAATGGTGTAATTTTTGAATTTTTTTATTAAAAAGTACTTAAATAAAAAATTCCGTACCACACATTCGAATGTTGAAATCTTTGTAATTATATTACTTATAAATACATAATAACAATCAAATTTGAACAGATAACAGTGTGATAAAAGCACCAATACATTGTTTGTAATTAGAATGACCAATGTTATAATTAAATGATGGATTTCGAGACGAAGAAATTGCAGCTTGAACAAACTATATAAACTGGAAGGTATAAGTGTATCAGGGGACAGACCCGTGACTATGGAGGGAGTAGATGATACAGTCACTTGACTAAAAAAATCAAATTTGTCAAAAAGACAACGTTTATTGTCAATTATTTTACAATCACATTGTATAAACCAAACATATTCATTGTTGGTGGACGTGGGCTGATAAATCAGAAGTCTGATAAATGGGGCAAAATATCCAATAATATCTGGATCGCTAGCTGTGAAAATTGTTAAAATTTCGATATCGTTGCAATATGTTACTAAATTATTAAAACTCCAAAATGGCCAGTCAGATTCCAGAGCCTAATAAAAATAGGAGGCAGAGATATGGCCACGGGTACATCCTCTCTATAGCCAGTTTTAGAACATCGGATGCGCGTACCATATGCTTGCAAAAAACAAAAATGTTCCTTCTTTTGTACTAAAACAAATTATACATTTTCTTACAAAACAAAATAAATCCACACTCCATTTTGGATTTATAGAGATTAATGATATCATTTTATCTCTGTTTTAGGCACGGCATACGGTAAACCTGCCTTTGATCACCCCATAATACAATTTACTACAATCCTGATTTTTGTATTTTCTTTCGATAATAAATTTGATAAATCCACAGTTGTTCACAAAAAAAAAAAAAAAATTGAAAAATATTTCAAAAATCCGTAGCTATTCTTAAAAAATTAGTTGTTTTTTTTAAATATTAAATTTTCCTTAGGACTGATGAATGGTGAAAAAAACCGGACCGATTAGAAAAAGGACTAACAGGGGAAAAAGAGAAAATTATGATTAGGAATGCCGTTCTAGGACCGATCTAACACTATCCCTAGCGCATTATAGAATTCAAATACTTATAGTTACAAAACTCATAAAAAAATATCAAATAAATAGTTGTAAATGATCCAAATGAAAAGATAGCATCCATTAATGTTTGTTAATTAAAATGGTTGGTGCTTTAATTGAAATAGGTATTTGAAGGGGAAATATTTGCAGATACTACACAATCGTAACTTATATCTCACAACATATATTTTATTATTATAAATAAGTTTATTAAATATGATTTGTAGATTTTATTAACATATAGCAATTATATTATCTAAAGAAATTCTAGTTTATGGGTTATACAAAAAATATAGTCAAATATGGAAAAAATTTCAATTTTTTTATTTTTTTTTAATTTCGTTCTTACACTTAAACACCCAAGCAGTTACGTAAAATATATACCTCAATAGACATTTTAGTCTAAAATTAAAGGATTATATTCCAATGTTACTGAAATTTACAAATAAATACGAACATGTATTAACTGGTAAAATTAATACTATCTGAGGTTAAAAAAATACGGCATTCACAATAAAACAAAGATAATTTATGAAAATACTAAAAACAAGTATTTAATTTAAATTTTAGATTGTCGTAAATCTTTTTCAAAGCCTTTAAATTCTGTCTTGAAGTGGACGGAAGGTACTCAATTTCTTCTCCTACCAAAGTCCACGAACTATTCCCCAGAGACGGAACTTTAATGGAAAGAGGAGTATATCTTACTGCTGCAGCAATAACAATTGCTCTCATCTCCTGAGGATGCAACACATCATTATTTGTTACTCTGTTAGCTATTAAGGCTTTGACGTTTTGTAAAGCAAAATCTAAAGCCTTGGTTTGAGATGACACTCCTCTGTTCCTTTTGGAAATCCCGAACAAAACCACACCTTTTCAATTTTCAAATACTTTGAACAAAATCTGCCACTTGAAGATGAAGTCGTAGAGCAATGAAATTTTGTACTGATTATTTTCATACTCCCAGGCCTCTTTTCCGCACATACAATATTTTATTAACTTTGCAATGGTCGTGTTTGCGAATGTGACGGTAGTACCACCAAGATTTTTTCTCTTATTGGGACAACAATGAATAAGATAATTACACAGGAGATGTGTCCGGTCATTTTGTTTGTTGTAGACAGGGTCCAGTGTTCAAATGTTTTTCCTAAAAATATTTATCTAATTTCCATTGTGTTTTAAGTGCTTCAGAAATCGCTCACAAAGCTCCAGATGTTGTTTTTGTTGTTATTGTGAACAGAGAGCCCTCTAAATAATCTTGAGACGCTTTTCACCAGACTCTTTTATAGCCTTGCTACCCCTGGACTGACCTACCTTGACTTACTCTGCTTGTGTTTAGTTTGTCTACCGCTCCTAAGGTTGTTCTTTATTTTGTCCGTAAAACCCAAAGATTTCTGGCTTGACAGTCATTGGCGTTACTGACTGTTAGGATCCTTTAGCATGTCAGACATGGTCTTGCCTGTGCAGATTAAAACTCAAATATGAGCTCTCTTTTCTTCCATCGTGATTATTTGGTTTCTTTTCTTGATATTGCCTTGCATTTAAATGGCATTTAACTTAATTTGGTACTACTGCAGTAATTCCTAGCCTATTCATCACTGCAGAGCCCTATAAATTTATTTAATATATTGCTGAGTAAGTATAAAATATTTTGAACAAAACATTTGATTTCTAAATTATGTAATCTCTAACAGAAAATGCACTGCGTGCAACAGGTCTCTGAGAAGCCCTGGTAGGAAATCACTGCACTAGTATATTCAACATTTCTTGGTGGGATTCAAATGGCTAGTATAATGTATTTATAAATAAGTTGAGTAATATTTATTAATCAATCAATCAAATTGATTCATCTTTGATCATAAAGAGTGATGTGTCAATCCCTAGGACCGATGGAACCAGTCTTATTTTTCTATTAGTAGACCATCATGCACACATACACGACAAGGTAGAACTATGAACAAAGATGTATTTATTTTAGATCTTTCAATGTTTGGTTTTGTTATGAAATGTTTACACGTCAACTTTTTATCTCTCAATCGCTTTAACATAATGTTATACGTATTATATCCATTCATATTTAAGTGAACATGTCAGGGCATATCAAGTATTATGATTAAAGAGGTGGGGGAGGAACAAACAGATTATGACTATGTATTCCCAACTTTGGAAGTACAAGTTTCACGTCTCCAACTCCAAGGTTATTTATTTATTTTTTTCCTAATCATATTTGTAGTTTGATTGCAAGCTATGAGCAATGAGACATTTATTTTGTGCATGGAAAAAGCTACAGAGGGGTGGTGACCTCTCCAATCTGACTCCATACCTTGTTTAGTCTACATTGTAGTTTCATTTGATTATATGTTTATGGCCTGAACGTGTCTGTGTTTCAAAGTGGTATACATATACCTTTCTGTATTCTAAGATAGATTTTTCTACAAATTACGATTTATAATCAAGATAATTAGATTATTACACTCAATTCCATTTTAATTAACAACTGTTCATTGATGCAATACCGGGTGTACCGCTAGTACAGGGTAGGGCAGTAAAACGTGGACTCGAGAGATTGATTTAGAAATACATCAATAATTTTGATGAGAAGTATTTTTCGTCTTCATCTTCAAGATACACCAAACAGCAAATTCCGGGGTACACGTCGGGTCAAGACGAAGGCCAGAAGGCAGCAATGTTTCCCTGCACCCTCTTAGACGTGTGTGCTGGGGTGCTGTCTTGGGTAAACAGATAGTTGTCCCAGGGGAATTTACTCTTCAACCATGGTAAGACATGGTACTTGAGGACTTTGATGTCCGTGTTGACTTTTTCGTTGGCTTTGAAGAAGTAGGGATACATCTTGCTGCCGTGGGACGCAACGACGCCGAAGACCATGACCTGAGCTGGAGGTTTGCTCCTGAAGGTTCCCTCGACCTGAGCTCTTGATTCAGACAAGAAGCGATAATTTCTCTTGTTCAGAACAACGTCAACTGTGAAGATCATCTTGTCGAAGATCGACTTGTGCTCGGAGGAGATCACACACCCTCTGCCGTTTTGCTTGTTGCTCGGGCATTTTTGACCGCAAAAAAATAAAACAAACATCAAATTGTTGCTTTTGTCAGCTCTTTCGAATGCCAACAAGTAATCATACTTTTAGATCTGAGGCTAAACGTCCTCGACGAGGATTCTAATTTTCGAGTCCTCACACTGTAGGTTTATATATTGTACTCTTAATAGAATAACCAATGAAAATGGGTAATTGGTCTGTCCTCATTTTGAAACAAATTGTGTATACTTCATATCATTCTTTGATTGAAGAATCTGTTTCAGAACACAGGTGAGAGCATGTCCAAGAGCAAATCTGTAACAAGTAACTGAAATGGTCAAAAATGTGATTTATGTGACATTAGAACAAGTATCCATATTTGACGGATATTGTAAGGAATATTCAATAATACCTTAAGTCAAAATCTACTTAACAAAAATGGGACCGTCAATATTAAAGCAAGCTAGAAAAATTATTTCCAAAATTGAGTCTAGATTACATTCCTATTTTTAACTACCCGTTCTATATTTTTGCTTATAAAATATTCTGATTAATCTTTTAGAGACTCCGCAAATTACATTCAAAGGTCGCTAAAATTCCCTGTCATAATTAAAAAAGAAGAAAAATAGTATATTTGAAAGATTATATCGGGGACGAAATTTAGTCTCATAAATCAAATAATTCTCTTAAACTATAGGTACCATTATTTTGCATTTCATCTCAAAAACATGAACAATTGACGAAACATGTACATTAAATATTAAGCTGTGTTAATTTATGAATCAAAAAAGTAAATTGGGAATTTCTCCAATTTCTAATCTTCATTCAAGATTCTTTTTGTATTGACACACCACAATTGTAACATAACTGAATAATTATTATGAATTTCCCCATTGTGAAAACGTTACTCGTCGATATCCCAAAACAACAATTAAATAAGATTGAACTTTTGCTCTAGACCCACTAAAAAACAAAAGGGGTTAAATAACCGATTAAATAATATGGTAAGTTAACATAAAAACAATCTTGAACATAAATCAAGAAAAGGAAATATCTTTTATCATAACTCAATATTCCATAGCCATATTTTGATCAAAAATAGACTTTGTATTCCAATTTCCAGTAGAATTTGACCGTAACCAGGGCGTCAGCAGGGTTATATTGGGGGCTTGGTTTTTTTTTTTTTTTTTTTTTCAATTCCAAAAATGAAAAATTTCAAAAATTACATATCAAACATTAAATTTTAAATTTAAAAAAAGAATCCAATATTAAAACTAGTTTTAATTTACTAGTAATAAACAAAAATTCCTTTATTTGGGAGGGCTAAAGCCCTCCAAACCACTCCCTGTGGACGCCTCTGGTAACCGTTATAAAAATTCCTATTAAGAAAGTTCCTTGTCATTTCATTCCCAGTAAATTAATTCCGTACCAAATTCATCTCTGGACATATGAAAGGTAAAAGCTCGATGGGATTTACTTCAACCTTCCATTAGGCGTTCGGTTCCATTTTTACTCACTATTAAAGACTTATGATGGTGTAATTTCTGTTCCATAAGCACCATAAGACCGGGTAGTTCATAAATAACATCCATTTCCCATCCATCAATAGACATATCCACTGACGACTGTCTCTACGTTAATGTACAGTGCTACACAAAAGCTACTACCTACTTTTAAAACATAAACCGTAAGACTTTACAGGATATCCCTCTTCAAAATTTAATTTCTGTAAAGGTGATCAAAAACGAGGAATTTTTGTTGACTTTCAAAGAAAAAGTCCATTTTTCCATATTTTTTGTGTACTTTCAAGGCATTTTTTTCGATTCAGAAAGAGATGCAGAAATAATTAAAACATCTTTTGAATCTGAAAATATGATCCTACATACAATATTTCATGGTTTTTTTATTACGTAGATCTTTCAAAGGGAAACATATCATTAATTCATGTAGATGTTGAAAAAAATAAGTAACTCTGTAGACCACAAAACTAGAAATTTTGGGTTATGAAGGTCATTTTCATGTGCTTAGGATAAAAACAATGAGGAACACGCCATCAAAATCAAAAAGCAAAAAAAAAAAAAAAACTGAATTTTTTTGACAGACTCAATTTTGAGAAAATCATTCTAGCTTACTTTTGTCTTGACGAATCACTTATTTACTCCCTCTACCATGCAGTCAAACATGCTCTTTATGTATATTATATACGTATCAGGTGCATCCGCAGGAGGATAATTTGGGAAGGCCTTGGTTTCACTAATTTTTTTGAAAAAAAAATGACAAAAACTAAATTTCAAACATTAATTAAAAAAAATTTTAGATATTAAAATTTTTCCAAAAAAATTTCAATAATCCACAGCTATTCACAATAAATTAAATGTTTTGGAAAAAAAATTAAATTATTAAATTTTTTGGAGAAAAATTTTAAAAGTCCATAGCTATTCTCAAAAAAAAAATTTCAAAAATCAAAATATATTCACAAAAATAAATTTTTAAATCTTAAAAAATTTCAAAAATTATATTCCAAAGATTAAAATTTTTGTGAAAAATTTCAAAAATTCATAGCTTTTCACTAAAAAATTGAAATATTAAATTTCCTAGTAAAAAGCAAAGATTCCTATATTGGAGGGGGGAAGTCTACAGTACATCGGGCCCACTCTGTGCGGATGCCCCTTCTTATATACTACTTAAAAGCTTTAGCCCATTTCCCGTAAATTATTTTTTTATTACAAAAATATAAAATTGAATTGTATATTTCTATTATCACTCAGAGATGCTTATGATAACCTATTGATCTCATTTTTTCTTATTGTATTTATTTGCTGTTCTTCCATGACCCGCTTACCAGACATCATAATATATATTTAGATATATTTTAAAGAAATGCAATGAGTCTGAAGATAATGTCTTTCTTTGATTAGTATCATCATGAAGAATATTTATTCTACATAGTTAAGTTAGTTAGTTATTGAGTGCACATATACATATTGTGTACAAATGAATCCTTTCTTCAAAAATATATTAGATACATATTTGAAACATTTATCTTTTTGATCAAGACAAATTGTCAATTATCTCATACATAAATAAATGAAATAAGTTAACATAAAAATCGGGTAACTTTTTTGATGGATAAAAGAAATTGTGTTCCTTTAGATCATTAAAGTTATCAATTATTTAATATGAAAAATTGGATAAATTTATTTGAGTTCTAGATATTACATCTCTATTAAATAATATAAGGTAAATATTTTTAATAGGTCTGCGATTCGGTTCGGTTATACGATATCGGTTCAAGAGGGTTATATTAGGTTTTTTTGTGAACACATTCAAATTAACTAGTGGAACAGTACTGAAATCAAATCGCTCTTGATTGGTTTCATCTTCATATAACTTCAATCTAGACGGATATTTGAATCAACTATTTATGTTGACGTCATGTTTATTTTGAAAAGTTCAAACATCGATGTCATACTGTATCTCAGCATTTGATTCGTATTTTAAAACAAAAATAATAAAAAATCCCCAAAATGATTTGATTGTTAGCCAATTATTATTTAACAAGCATTTAATAGACATTACTTAGAGTTATTAGGCGTCAATGTACAGACTAAAACTTTGCTTCGATAGTAAAGGGTTTTTATTAGGGATTCTTCATTTTTTCCCCGTTAGGGGAAAAAAGACGCCATATTTATTTTCTTTGTTTGGCATTTAGAAACTTCATTAGTATACATTTAATCAAGGAGCGATATACACTTGATCAGCGATTGCAAATTATCTGAATTAATTATCAAAATAAACGTACAGCTGATTTTCATAACAAAATCATCTTTAGTGATACAGCTCATTTTTGGCACAATGGCTTCGTTAATAAGCAATAGATCCATTATTGGTAAGGCAGCAATCCACAAGTGCTTCACGAGACATTAATGCATCCTCAAAAAATACTGTTGGGTGTAGACTTCATGCTGGAGGGATCATTGCCCATATTTTTTTGCTGATAATCGCTAAGCTACTGTAGATAGAAATTACTATTGATCCATGATAACTGATTTTTTTTTTTTTTTTGCAATTGCAAGGTATGCACTTTGCAAACATGTGGTTTCAACACAGCAAACGTTACAATCGATTTACAACAAAGAAAATATGGTGAGCGCGTTATTGCGAGAAATAGACCAGCTAATTCGCCACCTCGGTTGTGCGAATTTAACACCATTAGATTGTATTCTTTGGGGTCACGTGAAGTCATTGATCAACTTCAATAAGCCAGCGACGTTAGAAATATCAAACACAATATTACTGCATATCGGTCAATTTATTGTAAAAAGTCATGAAAAATTGGGTTCAATGATTGGACTTCTGTAAACGTACTCATGGTGGTCACGCTAGATAAATCGATTTTCATACATAATTTTATACGTTTATATTTTGTACTGAAAAAACAAATTTGGTAAAATCTCTAATAGTTTGTATTTGATTTATTAAAAAAGGTTGAAGCGCTCTTAATGAAAACCCGTTTAAATAAATACATAAATAAAAATTTCATCCTGTTGTATGTAAAATATTCATATAAATTGGCCGTCTGCTTATTCTAAAGGAATTTATTATTAGAGATGTGAAAATGGTCTAAGTATTCACGAGTGTAAATCAAAAAGAAAAGTATATGTTGGCAACCTTGATAGACGACATATATGCTGACAGAGGACACTATAAAACTATAGTGATCCATGCTCGCTATTACATTTGAATTTTTCTAAATAGAGAGAAAAAAATAATAAGATCACTAATACCTTACAATTTATCAACTTTAAAAAACAATTTTTACATCCTAATTATTGTTAACTTTTTCTTACCCACTTTTCCAGTCATATAATTCCTCAACTAACAACCAAAGAGAAAACTAAACTTTATATCATAGACGAAGCGAAGAGTGTTCAAAAATACTCCCTATTATGCTTGTGAATAGTAAAAAATATGCTCTACCGGTATGTAAGACAAAAAAAAGTAATCGAAATGACGTCATAAATACAAATTTTATCTTTTTTTTTAAATTTACACTCTTGTAATTTAGCTAATCATCACATCCCTATTTATTTTTTAGACCAAATAGTCACGCAGTTCAAAAAGGATTCCTCCTCAGACAAACTTTGCTTTATTAATATCGTGGAAATAAATTGTTCAAGAATTAATTCAATTTTTCACCAAGCAACGTTCATAACACTATTTTGAACCAAAAGTAGACACATCCACATTAACAGGGGCGTCTGCAGGGGAGTATTAAGAAACTTTTGCTTTTTACGAGAAAATTTAAAATTTAATTTTTCAACATTGTTTCCTACAAATTTAACTTTCTGTGAATAGCATTTTTGAAGAAAAAGAATATATTTTTCTGTGGATAGCTATGGATTTGTGAAATTATTCTTTCAAAAATTAATTTTCTATGAATAGCTATGAATTTTTTGAAATGTTTTACCAAAAATTATTTTTTGTAAACAGCTGTAGATTTTCGAAATTTTTTTCCCAAAATTTTTTTTTGGAGAATATCTATGGATTATTGAACTTTTTCCAAAACCAAGCCCTGATTACAGTTTGACACTTGGTTGATATAATTTTTTGAAATACCAATGCGTTAGAAGGAAGTCCTTATACTAAGCTGGTGAAAATATCGATCTCAGACTTAGTTTCAACACTAATTTACATGTATATTTTGAACATCCTTGAAGGAAGAGAAACGGAATTTGAATTTAGATATCGTAATCATAATAATATGTTATAACCTAAATCAAAGTCTAACATTGCTTTTTATTGTCAATTTATTTTATGACTTTGTTAGTCATTTCTTTTATTGATATGGGTAGATATATATTAGGGGTACAGGTACTCAATACATAATACTATAAGAATCTTTTTCGATATAATATGTTATTTTTCCTTTAATATTTATGTATCTTTTTCTCCTGACAAATAATAATATATTGTTTTTCATTTGTTATTACGTCGGTAGAACAAAAAGACATTTTCAATTCCAATTTTATACATATATATATATATGTATACCATGCTTCTTGCACTGTTTACTGGGCTTCAGGAGAGCGAATAAAAGGCATAGGTAATATCCTTGCTAAAGGTACATCATTTATCTTCTTCGTTAAATCATTAATTAAAACCAAACAAAAACAAAAAAAGCAACAACATTTATAAGATTAATAAACCATGTATAATTACTGTAAATTAGTCAGGCGTGATGACGATATTTTTTTTTTCAAGTATGTACATATACTACAATAGGCAATCCTTTCAAGGTCTTTGAGCTCTAACAAAAATATTGCTTTCCATTAGGTGTTTTTTAGGGGGGTTAAGGTCTTCTATATTAATTTCAGAGATGAGGACTCGAGAATAAGATGCAAAAGGTAAACACATCATGTAAAAAGGTGGGGACACAAAACTTGTAACTTTTTTTTAATTACGAGGTTTCATTACGCAACCAAATGAGAGCTGAAATAAAAATAAACTGTCTACCATACCTCACACCCAAATTTTGATGGTCTCAAAGCTCTCATCATGACAGTGTGGTGTACAATGGAAAGAGCTTTAATCTTCAAAAGCTGTTAATCTGTTCACTGGTGTGTCGAGGCTACTATTGCTGTTGAAGAAAGAAATATTGCCGGTATATTGTCATTTTTTTTTCAAATTTATTGAATTATTCTATGTAGGAATTTATAAAATATTGATATTTGTTTAAACAAAATTATAATTAATAGAAGTTTCTTTATTTAACATTTACTCACAGGATTAGACAAATTATTTGAAACATAAATCCGTTAGATAATCTATCCTTTCCAAAAAGAAAAAGAAAAAAAGTAATTTAAAATTTAATGTATACATTATAAAATTAAAGAAAAAATAATTAATGACATGACTATTGAAATACAAATAATGTTATTTGCATGTAACGTAGTAAAATTAGAGGTATTCCTTGGAGGAATTGGTGGGGTTTTTAGAAATCTCATACTACTCCCAGATCAATCTGAGAGTATTCAACCATATTTTAAGGAGCCTAAACTATCCCCTTCCTTACCAATCCTCATGATCCATTTCTTAGAAGATTGGATTAAATTTAAAAAATTGCAAGGAAATTCTAGAATAATATATCTCAAACTTGAAGATAATCCCTTGGGGGATGGAACATACAAATCTGTTTCGATATTTCTCATAAATAATACCTAGTAAATGTATAAGGTATTATTATTCATCATGAAGTTTGAAAGAAATACGGGCAATTTTCTTCAGGGCTATCGTCCACGGGCAATTTTACCCAGGCCAGTTTTCCTAGTACCAATTTCCACATATAGAGAAATCTATTCGTTCAAATGATTTCAAATTTATCCATACTTAAGCTAGTAGCCTTGGTTGTAGATCCTCATATTTGGCGGACCTTTATTTATTTGGCCTTGAATAGATCAATGGAGCTTAGCAAATAAGAATCTCTCTCTCCTTCTTTTTTTTCTTAACAGAGGTGAGGACCTAGACTCAAGTCCATATTTTGAACACTTGGGACTCTACTTGATCATACAATCAAAAACTCGAGACTCAAAAGCACAGACGGCCAACTTGACTTGATATCGAAAGTCAATTCAATTTTTTCACTTGATATAAAGTTCTTTTGTAAATATCTTTTATTTTCTGTGAAATTGAATTTGACTCCATGAAAATATACTCGTATTGAACTTTCTGCAAATATTCAAGGACTTGGAATCTACTTGAACTTGTGAGCAAAGACTTGAGACTCGACTTGGACATGTTGTATAAGCACTTTTTTCCACACTTTTTCATCTTAACCATAACATGATCTAAAGCGTTGTTGGATTACTTTCCTTAATGTTATGCGTCAGAACATAAGCAATTGTGATTTAAAATCAAGAAAAATATCAGTTTCCTTTTTTAGCTTTTATATTCTTCATAAAATATAAATGCCTAAAACAAGGGATTGGTTTTACTTTTGGAACTCTGAAGGGCCTCTGAGATATTGATATACCCCAGAAATGTTACCTAAAGCCTTGAGTCCGGCTATTCAATTACAAATAGGATTGGGCCCACTTTCCAAATGAAAGAACTTCATATATGCAAATTTATTTCAAAACAAGATAGTTAAAGTCACAAAACACTAATAATAAAACAAAAAAATAGAAATTAAAAAGTATTTATGGTATTTGGATAACCCTATTCAAAAGCCACATTATTTGAGAACTTTTTACCAGATTGTGTGTCGACCGTGGGCTTATTATCAAATAACCCTGATCTAAGTCTTCATATGACACCTTATTTGGCTATAATATGGCGTTTCAAATAAAGTATTATTTGAAATCAAAAAATTTGACCGGGAACCTGTATGAATAATTTGGGGTACCTTCGAAAAATTAACCCGAACTGTTTCAAAATAGAAATTGAATATTAATATTTGTTGAACAATGATATATAGATATATAATACTTATTCAATTTTGATGAGAAGGATCCTCCTTGCTTTTATATTGGCAGGACACATGTGTACTGTATAATATGTAGATTGTTGGTATTTGAAATGGCAGAGCGGTCCAACAGATTGTTATCCCTTAGTTTTGTACTTCTTCTTGTGAGGTAATACTCCTAATGAAGGGTTTATGAGTCCATTTTTAATTAAAATTAAAAAATGGGTTTATGATTACGTAATGAGATCTGCTTGCCTTTTAATTAATGGAATAAATAGAGCATAAACCTCATCTGAAGATGAAGATAGCCAGGAATATACTGATGCTACATAGAACAACATCTTAATACAATTCATTTTTGAAAATTTAACATTAAATAATTCTAATTCAACCAATCAGCATTCAGAACACTAAAAGAAGCAGAAAAATCGGCAGGTTTTTAATAAAATAAACTCTACAATTTGTTTCAAAAACATAGACTCCCAAGTTATAAATTAATTTTGTGAGTTTATCACATGAAGTCATCATTAGAATGACGTCATTCTACTTGGATCTCAAGTATTTAAAATAAGTTATGATAAATGATTAAGAATAATTTATGCATACAAAAATATTTATTCACTTTTTATAAAACATTAAGCGGCACGATTGTGCTTTTTTAGAGGACTTTATGACGGTATGGATAGCTTCAATTTGAAGCATTGTGCTTATAAATCAGCTATATATACTGCCATTATTGCTGATTGAGGACAAATTCTTTGGGGCGTGAGAACGTGAGTATCAGACCAATTCTGTTAGACAGGCCTTGAGAAGTAGAAGGGAATTTTGTTTCGTGGGCCGGAGATATAAGATATTTGGGACTTTTTTTTAAATTATTTTTTATAAATTCATGAAATATCTGGTTTTTTATGGATTGAGTTTTCCTTATATAAAAGTGCAATTGCAAAATTGTGCGGAAAAAAAATTGGTACCGTAGTAATTA
This sequence comes from Lepeophtheirus salmonis, assembly GCF_016086655.4. Lineage (NCBI taxonomy): Eukaryota > Metazoa > Arthropoda > Copepoda > Siphonostomatoida > Caligidae > Lepeophtheirus > Lepeophtheirus salmonis. The sequence continues at coordinate 65,944,119 of NC_052135.2, forward strand.
AAACATAGAATAAAATTTAATTTAAATATAAAGAAAGTTGAAAATCTTTTTTTTTTATTAAAAAAAATCTAAAATAATAAACAGAATTTAAAAGGTACTCATTTCAAAATATTTATCCTCTTCCTTTAAAAATGTACATTAATTAGGCCACATGTCCCCCCCCCTCCGTCTCTTATGACTATGCTTGACATCCTATGGAAGTCAAACTATGATGAAATGATTTGAAGTTTTTTGTATCAAAGAAAAACAAAAAATCATTCTCCTATATATTTTCGTAGTGTATAAAAAAAAGCGAAAACCGGTTTTCTTCATCATTCCAAGCATATAATTACAATGTCGGTGGTAACTTCACTTGAAAATGAAGGGAGGGAGGTTGATGATCCAGGGGTATAATGACCCGCATTTGATGTTGCCTGGAGGCGAGGGAGGTGAGGGAATAAGTTTTTAAGCGTCATAATTTTTTCCTAGTTTTTTTTTGCAGAATTGGTTCTCACGAAGAGACTCTAGATTCTAGAGTATAGATGCAACATCAAATTTCTCGACTGTAAATACTTCACACCTCTTTCAGATATTTTTATAAATGACAAACAAAATTGTTATTTTTCTCTCGTTAAAACTAGGAGTTAGTTAGTTAATTATGGGAGAATTAATGTAGTATATATGTGATGTGTTATCATAAAAACCGGTTGGAATTGTTTTAGCTAAAAAATGTGATAATATTATGTCTTTAAATTATATTAACAAATTTGTTTGATTCGTTTAGTGGAGCCCCATTTTTAAATACTTTACTATGTAATACCAAAATTCTATAAATAATCTTAAATATTGAAATAGATTGATTGGATTTGATTAAAAAAAGGCAAAACTTCTAAAGCCTTACAGTGTCCGAAAGGGGTGAAGTGGAGGGCTTGTAGCCCCTTCAGTCAAAATTAAAGAACTTTTGTTTTTTACTAGAAAATTACATTTAATTTTTGAAATTTTTTCCCAAAAATGTTATATATGACGTAAATTTTTTGAAATTTTTCCAAAAATTTTATAAATGATGTAAAATTTTTGAAATTTTTTCCCAAAAAATTTTATTTTTTGTTGTGAATTTCGAAATTTGTTTCTAAAGAAATTAACATTTAAAATTTAATTTTCAATTTCTTTTTTGCAAAAAATTTAAGATTTGAAATTTTTTTCGAAAAAATTAAATTCGAAATCAATAAAAGAAAAATCCTTTTTTTCTCAATGTCTTCTCTTATATCCTAGCCTACTTTTATGTGGACTTGTCGCACATTAAGTGTTTTCACATACTTAATCTTTCATCACTGCTTTTTAACTTTTATTTAAAACTTTTTTTGATCAAACAACTTGGGTCTCCGATAATTAGAGTTGATTTTTAATCCCGAAAATATCCCACTTAATAAGAATTTAGAAATTAATACATCGTCTCATTTAAATGTTATATTTTTCTAGCCAAAATAATGAATTAGATATATTTGATATGAGCAAATTAATATATGTATGTACTTCTATTATATACAAACATAAAATGATTAATAAATCTCTCCCCTCTCTCCAATAGAGTGCCATACAGATCTTTACTCTTCAACAAATTCTCCCTAACTTTTATAAGAGACATTTTTTGATTTATCAATTCTGAGCTCGGATATTTAGGATAAATTACTAATCATGGAAATTTAAAAAATCTTGTAACATTTCACTTTCCAGTGTTTTATATTTTTTTATTATTATTATTGAGATTTTTATTTTATATGCACAAATTACATAAGAAATAAATGAAGGAAGAAGGATCATGTAAAAAGATCACGTAAATATACATTTTAGTTTATAATTATCCCTTAAAAACCTGTCTAAAGACTATACACATATTACTGATCAGAAACAACTAAATAAAATCCCTCAACATATAGAAAAACATTAAAACCAAAACAGGAGCAAATAAGAATAATATAAGAAGCAATTCACCATTAAAAGTACAAAAGCCTCCATAATAAGACTATTTCTTTTTAAAAGCTTGATGAATTAAACAAACAAAGTTTCTTTGGTTTTATAAAAAAAAATTGTTCGACCTTTTTAAAGCATCCTTAACTATTAATATAATCTCCATTGACCTCAATAATTAACACCAGGCGAGGCCAGTAAGTCATACAAACTTTAGAAATATAGTTCTTGTTGACCACTGACTTCAAAACTATAATAATACTTCGGCGTATTTGGCAGCCTATGGGTTACATTTCCAGCCATATACAGTAGGTTGAGTTTAGGGCTCTGTGGATACTAAAGTTATTTCAACCAAATGTTCATATTTTTTTGCCAATTAAATCCGTCAAGAATGCAGTAGAATAAGTATTAAAATAATGTTTAAACACTTGGTAGGAAAAAATTGATTTATTCTCATATTTCAAGTCCAATTGTGCACTGGACAAGCCATTAAATTAGTCACTATGGTATAAAAAAGAAGTACATAGCCATATTTATCATATAACTAGTGTTTTTTGTTTAAATTCGATCTATAAACATTGGGTTTCCATTTCAAACGTATGGTCTTGTTTTTTGTAAAGTAAAAACAAAATGTTATTTAAAATCCACTTTTTTTTATTTTGTTTATAATTTAATTAATGTTTCTTCCTCACATACAACATTTGAAATGTGCAAAACTGAATTATTATTATTATTTTTTACAAATAACTTTTCTTTCTTCTCCGGAATTCGATTTGATTTGTTTGTAATTTTCTCAAGTTAGTTTCTTCATCTCTGAAGTTTCTTTTGATTGATTATTTTTCAAATGCAATATATTATGTTTGTACCTCCATCTATAATAAAAATAATATGGCGGCCACCTACTGTTTCTAATCTCATGGTATTTTATTATTATCACTATTTCATTAAAGCCAATTAAAAGTAATTGGCTTTTGGCATTGATATTATTTTGTACAAATTATTATTCCCATCTTCAGGTCATTTGTCAAGTGTAAAAATAAGCAGCAGAGATAGGAATCAGGGCCATGACTACTGGGAGAGGGTTGCTACATTACCATACCCATTCCTTAAAAAAAAAAAAAAAAAAAAAATCAAATTTTTGGAAAAAATAACTTTTTTTTTTTTTTGTCTTAAACTTGTACTTGAGGCGTGCAACTCAACTTGAACTCTCAATCAAAGACTCGGAATTTTACTTGGACTACTTAATACTGTACTCAAAAGAGCCTTATCTCTATAGATTCAATGATATAATGATGAAATTGGAATGAACTCAAAATCGACTTGGACCTGAGTTTTTTTGTAGACTTTCGACTTGGCGGGATCTCACAAACAAAGACTTGGACTCAATAGCTACTTTATACTCAACTCCTGAATTGTTTGTGCGTTATACACTCTTTATCTTAATTATGTACTTGAAACTCGGCTTTGGACTTGTGGTACCAGGACTTTTTCCCACCCCTGGTAAGTAGTAAACGAATGGATTTTGAGATGTGTCAAGTCGATATATTTTTCAGGCAAGATGCATCATAGATAGATTTGTTTTCACAGACGTATCAGATTGCATCATAGTTTAACGCAGTTGCATCTTGAGGGGTTCAAAGTTAGGGGCGTTCCCAGATGTATATTGGGGTGGGCTTAGTTTTGGATTTAAAGAAGAAAAAATTTGCAAAAATTACATTTTTGAGAAAAAAAATTGTAAAATCCTCAGCTGTGGACAAAAAAGCTCGAAATTAAATTTGTAAATATAAAATTTTTTGAAAAAATAATTAAAATATCAAAGTTTTGGAGAAAAATTTCAAAAATCTATAGCTATTTACAAAAATTAAATTCCAAACATTTATAGCTATTGACAAAAAGTTAAATTTTATCGGAAAAAAAAAATTAAAAATTCAGAGCTGCTCGAAAAAAAGGATATTTTTTTGAAAAAAAAAATTTGAAATTTAATTAAATTTTTCAAATTTTTTTCAAAAAAGCTTAATCGCCATAGCCATGAATTTTTGGAAAAAAAATTATATAATTAAATTTCAAATATAAATTTTTTTGGGAAAATTTTTAAAAATTCATATCCATTCACAGATACGAAATTTTTAGAAAAAAAAATTATTAAATTTTCTTGTAAGAATCAAAATTCTTTAATTGGGGAGAGAGACTATACGCGCTTCAGCCCTCCCCCCTGTGGACGCCCCTGATAGTTTGAATCCTGTTCAATAAATCTTGATTAAATTCTATCATATTGCAAACAAATTAAAAAAAGACCTGTATTGAATTTATGCCAAGGATAAACAGTAATATTTGAATTAAATTTAATTATTTCCTACTAAACAACTGTAAGAATTGCTAGATTTGTCCAATTAATTTTGTTTGGGTATAATTAAGGACGAAAACAGAACGATAATATGAGAAAAAAATAATAGTTATACATTATCCAAACTAAATAAGAATCTACAACATTTTTTAATACATTATCGTATGATATTATACAATTATAATTTATATATATATATTTGATATACTGTCCTTTTATTTGTCTGTCCCATTTAGACATCCAAATATACGGGAGTAATATGTCACATTAATTACCTTAATATTAATGAAGAAAAAGGGCTTTACTCTGTTAAAACTTGGATGGCACAAATCACATGAAGTTCCAATTCATTAATGATACAAATAATTAAATATAAAAAAATAAACCAAAATTTAATATATAAATTAAATAATAATTCGGTAAGGTAGAGAGAAAGAAAGAAAGAGAAAAGGAATGAAAAAAAGGGAAAAGAAAAGGAGTGGAATTTTTGTGTATTTAAATTTTTCACACTAAATTGACAAATTATTTTTTGAAATACAACTTCTCTCCATTTCTACTAATGCAATTAATCTTCTTCTCTAGTACTATGTATGGATGAAAGAAGAGAAGAAGAAAAAAGGAAAAAAACAGACATGGTGGTGGTGATGAGAGGAAGGGTGAAAATGCATAATATAAATGTGCGTATGTACTATTTCTCATTTTTTTTATTTCGTTCTCCTCTTCCTTCTGTTGTTGTTGTTACTAACAGAGAGGGGGAGAAAAGAAAGAGAAAAATCTTTAGAAAAGTAGGGAAGGAAGAAAAAAACAACTACAACTAAAAAACTGAATGCACTTTTATGTCGTTCCTGAACAGAAATTTCAACCCACCCTCATCACCCCTCCTCTCCCTCCCTCTCCCCCTTGATGGTTGTTGTTGTGCTTGTGCACTCATTTTGAAAAGAAATGGAAAGACGACGTCGATTGAAGAAGAATGGAAAAAAATGCATCTGCCAGGTTTACCGTGCGTTCACTTTCTTTTATGTCATTTTTAACAAGTACCCTGTGTCGCTTACATAAAGAAGATTTTGTGAAATTAATATTGAATATTATAGCCTACGCAGGCTCTCCTCTAAACTGCAAGCCAATTAGTTATTGTTTACTAACAAATTACAACAGGTAGTGATTATAAGTACATTGGAATATGGAATTTTCTGTTTTATTTTGTATTCTTTGAGGATTATGTTCTTTTGTTAGAGGGTTCAACTTACGAAAAGTGAGAGCAGATGATCGAGGAGAATCTCGTTTGAATAATAATGCATCGATTGTTGCTCCTTCTGTGTCCATTCATTTACATGGAGCAGTGGTTCTCAAACTTTGTTTGTTTGTTTGGTAGTACAAAAATATTATATGTATTGCACCTTACTCTAGAAATTGCATAATAAAACGAAGGTGACGTTATATTGGAGGTATAGCTGTTGATATATATTGTGTGTTTGAGCAAAATGGAAATTTTAATAAAATTTCAACGTTTAGTATAAAAATAATAAAAGAAAAAAATACTAAATTATTGTAAGAAGGACACATTTAATGCGTTGTTTCAATAAAATCAAACTAATGGGAGGTAAAAACCCCTATAAAATGGAATCCATACTGCATTTTCAACCTATTATTAATACATTTTTAGGGCTGGGATATAAAAAGTAAAAAGAAAATTGTATCTTACGGCTTTAAAAATGACAAAGCTACATGTGGTTGTTTATGATAGGCTGAACAAACCGTCCTCTCTTAAAATCCTTTTCGTTAATAGTGGATACTTTTTTAATATAAATTCATGATATGTTTATTTTGTGTGAGTTAAAACATTTTTCTTACGACTTCAAATATTAGTCACATCAAAAATTAGGAAATACCTAAAATGCAAATAAATAACTATATTGTAAATGTATTTATGTTTTGGGCAAATTATTCAAAATATGGTCAGAGGAGTTTATGACGACTCCAAGATGCCAGACTTTTAGAAATGTTATGTCATATGAAAATGCTAAGCTTGAAAATATATCTAATTCTAAAATATAAACCCTGTTACCCTTTCATTAAACAGATATTCATTGGGCGAAGTGTCCTCTTTTTAGAATTCAATGTAAGATCCCCCCTATTGTACGTAGATTACGCCGTCACCCTTATTGTATCACAAAACTTTTCCTCTGGAAAAGACCCACCGAAAATAAGGCCAAAATCAAATGGTGGAAGTCATCCGATTATTCTCAAATAGTAAATTATTAATAAATAATTGTTCATTTGTGTAAGAAGAACTAATTCTAATTCAACTAATAGACGTTAAGAACACTGATTAGGTTATAAGAAGCAGACACATCTACAGCTGACCACAAAATGCAGTGTACATATTTGTGTGAGTGAGATAACTCACGTAGAGGAGCAAGGGTTGTTATAAAACATAATTCTGTATGACCGATTTCTATGTATATAATGACGTCAACTGAAAATGCTTCATAAATTTGTTAGAAAATGTTGAACTTTGTGCAAACTCTTATCTGCGTGGAATAAATATCCGGGTCCACTTGTCTATATCTAAAGTGAATTTTCATTGACGTCATAAATTGCATCATAATTGAAGGAATTTGGGGAGATCATAGCTTGTATTTTACACCATAAAATGGGAAAAATTCCTAAAATGATTTATGATTAAACATAACCACGTGGGTAAAAAAGACATACCAACTGTATTAAATACTAATTGATGCCAATAATAAATAGTAAATTGAATAATTGTAAAATGTTCTGAAAATCCCCGGCAATGGCTGGATTTGAACAATTTTTTTTGATGGATTAGGGACAAGAAAAATATCTTATTCTGTCGATGAGAATTACTAATTGATTTTATGCAATGGGGAAATAAAGTCTTTTAAAGATGTAATAGGAAATTTTTAATACATATTTGGGTCTCATATAGAACTAGACATTAGTGGAATAGATTTTTGATAGACAGTAAGTTTTAAGTTTATTGGTTAGTTCCACATTAACTAAACACACAAGAGAAATCACTATTTCCCTTAATATATAAAAAAAGATATTTTGTATTTTTATGAAACTTGGTTCTTTAGAAACCCAAAAGGACCGACATCAACAATGCTGACGTCACATGAAAACACTCAATAGACCATAAGACATCATAATAGAGTCAACGACGCCCTCTATGTCCATGAAAAGAAAGAAAAGATAGTGAAAATTTGAAGGTTTTTTCTTTATTATTCTACAACAAGAATACAAAATAATAATAATTTTGTCTTCTCTTTTTTTCTTTCTTTTTTTGAATAGAACTTTTTTTTCGTAATCTTAGATAAAGATGATCTTGAAAGTGGATCGTTCTTTTCTTTTACAGTAGTTGTATGTATGTATAACTAAATAACATAGAAGTAAAAAGAGAAATACTCTCTATGTATTTTACAACGATCTTAAACGGAAATGTTTGAATATTTATTAAGAAAAAAAAAAAAACCTTGAAGGGGGAAATTTTCTTTTTTTAGTTCTACATAAAATAATAAAACTCATAATATTTTAAAAGGGAAATAATATCTCAATTAGTGTTTGAACAGATCAGGATTAGACAACCGAACTAGGGTTAATAAATTTTAGTGAATTCATGAAATTATTCACAAAAGGATCATTTTGAAACTAATTAGCCCATGTTTATATATATATTACTAGACATTGCTCAGAGTTAGCAAGCGTTGACTAACATAAACTTTGTTTTAATTATATAGAAGATAACACCCCATTAAATCTCAGGAGTGTCAGCAGGGTGTGGGCTGGAGGGGCTGTATCCACCCAACCAAAAAAAAAATCAAGGAATTTTTCCCTTTTAGTAGAAAATTTAATATTTGAAATTTAGTTGAGTTTATCAAATATTGTTTCAAATTTTAATTTTCTGTTAATAGCTAAGGATTTTAAAATTTTTCTCCGAGAAAATTTATATTTGCAATTGGAGTTGTTAAATTTTGTGTGAACAATCTGGATTTTGAAAAAAAATAGAATATTTTAAATTTCATTTTTTTGTTAAAAGCTGCGTATTTTTTAAATTATTTCCCAAAAATTTAATTTTTTTAAAATAACTTTGCATTTTTGAAACTTTTTTCCGAAAAATTTAATATTTGTAATTCAATTTTATGTGAACAAATTTGCAGAATTATGAAATTTTTTGAGAATAACTTTGGATTTTTAAAATATTTTGCCAGAAAATTTAATTTTTTGTGAATAGCTGTTGGTTTTCGAAAAAAAAAGTAATAATAATAATTTCTCCTGAACAGCTGCAGATCTATGATGTTTTTTCGAAAAAATTATTTTTTTGGGAATAGCTCTGAATTTTGAGATTTTTTTCTAAAAAATTCAATATAGAAATTTTTTTTTTAATGTAATATAAAAAAATTTCCCTAAAAAATTTATTTTGATTTAATTTTCTAAAAAATTCCAAAACTAAGCATCCCCCAAAAAAAAAAATATATATATAATCCTGCGGGAGCCCCTGAATCGTTTTTGTTAATCGTTTTTTAGGAACACACTCACACGTAATTACTCAATACTTGTAAGTTATCTCCTCAAGAATGGAAATATAATGATATCAGCTAGAGAAGAAAAAAAACATTGTTTAGGTAGCTGTCAGCAACAAAACTCGCACGCTACAAAATGCTTAGGATTTAAAACTTCAAATATATTCCCCTAAAGTCACATTAAATAAACATATTGAGTTTCTTTTTAAGCTTTTTGTAGCTATAGTTGTTAAAAATAAGTCCTCCTTAAACAATCAAGCAAACAAACTACGAGACACCCAATATATTCAAGCAATCTTGGATTGAGCGATCAAGAAGGAGTTCATCCCATGGCATACAGTTATTTAAATTGTTTATTTTTTACTTACACATACCTTAAAAAGGGGTTCTTATTTCCCAGGATATAGTCTTAGTACAGAATCCAGCGAAATACATTTTTAAATCACGTGATCCTGATATTTCTCTAGATCCCATTAGTTGATAAAAAAGACCATGAAATTAAAGTATTGCTTATTATATTTTAAATAGGAACCATAAATTTTAAGCTAGTTTAATCCATATACAGGGTCTTGCAAATAAATTTAACTGCATCCACATCAATAAAGAGAGCATGTACCATTTGAGAGGTTATGAGATTAATTTGTGATTGAGTCCGTTTTGAGCGTGATCTGACAATCAGTAACAATGGATCACCAAAGAAGGTGAACAACTATCAAACTCGCTGATGCGGGGAACGACTCTCTAGCTATAATGAATGGCTACCCTAAATCTACTTTTTACCGCCTGTACAAGGGCTGGATGTCTGCCGTTTCTCACAACTTCGTGCATCCATGATGACCTGGGCGTCCTGGTGAGTAACGGGTCGGTGATGCCCCCGTTTTTCTTTAATTCGAAGGAGGGATCAAATAGATACTATGAGGTTTTGAAGACTATTGTCATTCCCTGGATGATCAAGGAGGCCAATGGAACCCAGTTCTTGTTTCAGCAAGACTCTGCTCCTGCACACAGGGCCAAGAAGACTCATGACCTTCCTAACAACAATAAAATCCCCTTTTGGAGCCACAAAACCTGCCTCCACCAACTCCCCTGATATGAATCCTTTGGTCTTCTCCTTCTATTTATTACCAAGCTCTGTGCGGATATTGATCCTGTAGAAGTTGTCAAAGCGTGCAAGGCCTTCATGCCAATAATTGAGAGAATGGTTGCCAAAAAGGGAGATCGCATTGAATAACATTATTGTCGATAAAATAAAGAATAAATGGAATCATTACACTTTTTTTCTACATGCAAACTTTATTGATCTAGAAGCAGTAAAATTCAGACCCAATTTATCTGCAAGACCCTGTGTTCTCAATCATCATGCTCTTCATTATTATAATTACCACTAATAGCATGCAGATTGCTGTTTTTCTAGAACCCCAGGGTCCTGCATTTTGAATTCCATAACCCAATCCGACCTCCATAACTAAGTACTGAGTGATAAACAAGCTATCTTTTTGGTGACTATATACAATTAAATGAAACTTATGGGATTTTCCAAAGTTGTAAAACCCATAGAAATCCTTCGATCCCAAGAACGAAATAACTAAGAAATAGAGATACATATCTAATAACAAGAATTACATATGACCTATGTAAGAAGGGGTAACTCACAAAGGAAGGAACTACAAAGGAGTCTTTAGATGTTAGTATTAAGACGACATATTATTGTGTATTATAACACATTGAGATATTGTAAATCGGTATCCTCACATGTCATTCGTCACATGTGTTTTACATTCAAGATGGATGAGAGATTTGTGATTTGTTTTCATGTTTTGCCATGAAAACTTTTTTATGGTGTCTGTCCGCTCATCCAATCCTTGGAAAGCTGTAAAATGTACGTATGTCTCAGAGACCGAGTAGATCAAAAAATCAATATTCATGAACAGGGTCAGTTTTATAGGCTCCAGAGGCAAATAAAAGTGCTAAATACTTTCAGGACATTGACCAGATTTCTTTTAGGAATTCACTAACCCTATACATATACATTCTTTCAAAAAAGTACCAGGAATTGTTGAATAAAATACAAATTTCCCATTTAATAATTAAAATTTATTTTGTCACCTTCAAAGTAATCTCCATTGGATACAATACATATATGCTAATGTTTATTCCAGTCTTCGAAACATTTTTTATAGGCAATTTTTTGAAAGGCCTTTAGCTCCTTCCACGAACTTTGTTTTATAGATTCAATATCCTCAAAACGGGTTCCACAGAGTGATAATTTCAGTTTGGTGAACAAAAAGTCAGGAGGAGCTAAATCAGGTGATTTTCTCACACAAACGCTATAGTGCGCCCAAATAGTACTCCTTATTGACCGTTTGTCCCTTTCGAACGAATTCTTGATGCACCAGACCGCAGATATCAAAGAAAACAATGAGCATCACCTTGACTTTTGACTTCGACGATCTCACAGACTTCCTTGAACGCTTTGTATCATTCATATGCACGGGTTTTTGATAGAACTGATTCAACAAAAGCTTTTTGTAACATTTTCAACACGTCAGCACATTAAATTTCGTTTGCAACACAAAATTTAAGACAAACTCTTTGTTCAATAATTTCGTTCATTTTAAAATTTTTAGAGCAGAAGTGTAGTAGACTGATTTATCCAGCTGTTGCAAGCAGACTGTTGTACAGATCGAACTCAAACTTTGCATCATAATGAAAGATAGTGCTCCCGACCTTAATAAAAACCTTTTTTAAATCCCTTCAGCATGGTCAATTTAAAATAGCAATTCCCGGAACTTTTTTGACAGAATATATATACCCATATTTATTGAGGTGACATTAATTTATTCTTTATTATTTAGGAATTCCCTAATTTTAATTAATTTTATTATTTCAAAATATATATATATTTCAAAAAAACGATTAAATTTTCTGACATTTTTTATATGTATCGATGTTATTATACGTAACCACAGCCCTTATTTACTATGCGTAGGGTTTCTCTCTCAGAATCCCATTTTCCCAGGATTTACACCCACTTCACTTAATTACTTTATAATATCATTTTATTAAATAGTATATAACCTATTAACAATTAGCCCGTTCATCATTTACTATTTAACATCTTTTTTTTGTAGGTCGAATTGTGGCATAGAATTCAAAAAAGTGGGACCTGCAGCCCCTAAAAAACCAACTCGTACGCTGTTAGTGACAATTAGAGTAGACATTTCATATAGAAAAAAGGGGCTGCGTGGAGAAAAGTTTGAGTGCTAAATTTGATACTACTGAATTAAGACCCTTGTTAATATCAGCTGCCTTTTTTATGACTTGGGAGGGAAAAAATTAATTACTTTTATAATGAGGAACTGTCTACATTTAAAAAAGCATTAGGGAAAATATTATAATTATATTTAAATTCATTTATATTTACTTTTTTAACCATTTACACCAAAGATAGACGAGAATGCTTACTTACCAGGCAGAAGTTAACAGCACGACGACTTACATATGAAAGATTGAACTAAAAAGAAGTAATAGGTAACGCAATAACTATATTTCCTTTTATAATTTTTAAACGTAGTTTTTTCATTACAAACATGTCAACTCTAGTAATAACAATAAAAATGAAGAAGATGAGAATTGGGACTATATGGATAAGACAAGCTTATATATATTGTTTCTTCTTAAATTATAGAATGGAATACTTAAATTTCAGAGTATTTGCTATATACTTACTAACAGGATCTCATGATTTAAAAATTTGTTTATTGCGATACCCCCCTCAAATTCATTTTTTTGGAGATGAGGATCCTAAATGGGGACTGTCAAGGACAAACGTCTCAGATGATACTTCCCTCTAAAACCAGCACTGAAAATATGTTATGGTATATATTTAAGTATACAGTGGTTTCACTATAGGAACAGTTGGACCAATTTCAAATATATTCTTCCTGGTGTTTCATTTCAAATTAATTCAAATAAAATCTATGAATAATAATTATATTTTCTTGATGGGGAATATATCTTTTTTGACACCAAACTACATAACCTCCAATATCCCATTTCAGTATCTCAATGGAGACAGATTCTCCCACCCCCAGAAAATCAATAGACAATGACATTTCAATCAAATGATATCATGTTATGTAAAAGTTGTAGACTGTTCTAATCGATATTTTTAAACAGGATCTAAATACCCCCTTCACTCAGAACATACAAATTTCTTCTGGTTAAGAATCACATCTAACATCAAGCTAGAGTCTTAACAAACTCGATAATTTCGAATTCAATTCTCAATTTTGTGAAATTATTATGTTACGTTCACAACTCCAAACTTTATAATCTCCTGAGATTCTTCCTGAAAAATCCCAAAAATCATTACTGAAAATAATAATAGTTTATATACTATCAATACAATTTGAAACTTACATTGAATCATTTATATTTAGTATTGTTCTTCGAAATATATTTGCTGATAAGTGTATAAAATTTTATTATTGCGTCTTTAGCCTATCTTAGTATCGTTGATGAACATTACCCTACTCAAGTTTCGTTATTAAGGCTATAAGAAGCTGTCAGTTTGAACATGTTCTATAGTTCTTTCAAATATATTATTTAACCAGCAGTTGAAATCAAACAAAAAGAGACTGAGTTCTGAACAATTTGAAAACAACGAAACGAGTAGTACACATTTAACGCTTTAGATAAACAAAGTTTGAATATATAATGAAACGAATGTAATCAATTATTGTGTATAAAAACCCAAGATTTCGACATTGATATACAAATTCTAACTAATGCATTCATTTCTAGCCAATTATCCAAAAATAACGTGCTGAGAGTCAGAACTTGAAAAATGTTTGGGAAAAGAGCAGCTGAGCAGCTCCCCCACTCCGTACAAATGATATAGGCAGAAATTACTAAGATAGTGATCCTCAATTTTATTCCTAGTCCAACAAAGACTTACACTGAATATAACTCCGAAACAAATCAACAGTGTTGTTACTGTTCGTCTTTCAAGCACTAGTGATTACTCTATACTTATTGTTCTCTTTTCCTGAATAAAATAATAATGATAACAGCTTTGGAAATATAAAAACGTTCCTAGATTGCAACTACATATAAAAAGACATTTTTTTTCATTACGTCCAATAAATCTATTTAAAAAAAAAAGCCTTTTGCTGATATATATATTTCAAAAAGTTCATTGTCCCATAGCCTCTCTTTTTCACAACTTATAGCTAATACATATTAGTACATATACATGGAAAGTATATTATATAGTTTTGACACATTTTGAGCTGGAGAGGTGGGAAATATAAATATTTATCCCAAGCAATATCTCGTTTTGTCCGGGTTTCGCTATTTTTTTTTAGTTTTCATGTCAACAGCAGCATTTGTTCTAACCAGTCTTTTCTCTCGCTCTTCTCTGTTTTTTATATTCAGTCTAATCTTTTTCTCCCGTTCAACAGTCCTTGGACTGATTAGTCCGTCCTACAAGTCTAGGTAGGACTGGAGAAAAAAAAAAGGATACCTAATGTACTATATGGCAAGATAGATGCAAAATTAATTTAATAGATTATTTTGAATCGATGCCCTTATTAGGAATGATGATTTATGATCACAAAAACTTCAACAGAGATTAATAGACGCATAAATATCCCAGGACAAACAAAACATATCGGGACTGGGCATCAGTATTTTTTTTTCTTTTAGACCGATCAAACAAAAACTTCCGTTAGTAATAAGTAATTTAGAAGAAGGGGAGATTTACCGTTCAATTTTTTTGTCAAAGTATACTGAATACCTACTGATATAATAAAAAACGATTTCAGGGAGGTAATATATAATATCAGCAACATTTAGGTAGATAAATTTTCTGTTTTTTTTTAAATATGAGAAGAGCTTATCTTTTGTCATGCATACATAAGAACATACACAGAATGAGGGACAATAAACGGCTTGTTTGAATAGGGGTGAACAAATATATACATACCAGGAGTTTTGTCTCAGTATCCCGGGATTTCTCCCGGGGGTTACGTCTATTCCGGGAAATAACGGATTGTACTATTTTATAATATATGCTCCATTTAATTACTATGCCTGTATATGCACCCTGAGTTGACTTTTAGCCTGCGTGTCTGGTTGTGCACTCCACAGATTATACAATTCTAAAAAACCCATTGCACTATTAGTGATAATCATAAAATGAAGAAAATAAAAGTTGATAATATATTATAGGGTGGGCTTGGTTAAAATTAATTCCTTCGATATTTCCTGGGATCCTGTGATTTACACATTGTTTACACTTGTTTAAAAATAAGAAACATATAACTCTTGTTAGTTTTTTTAAAAAGATATGATTAAATAGAAATTATATATATATTTTTTTTTGGTATTAGATTTAAAAAGTTGGATAAATAATAATAGAAAAACGCGAAAACAATTAATTCATTTTTAAACTGACGATTATATATTTTTTAAATATGTTTTACGTCACAAATCCCTTTAAAAATAATACGTAATGACTCCTGCCTCCTGATGCACAAGTGTGCTGTTGTTAACCTTCAGCTAACAGCTGCATTCTCCTTCTGACCCAGATTAAAGGGAATAGTCAGCATTTATTTCCCCTCATTATATGAATAAATAGTACCTGTTCTTCCATTTACCTAAATCGAAGTTATTTCCCTTCATTTGAGTAATATAATTATTATTCAAATGCACAGAAGTAATTAAAAATAACGGCCTTTCATTGCTCAAGGCTTATTAAAAAAGTATGGAAAATTGCTGTTAAAATGACATCAAAGATATAATATGTATACATAATTTGTAGTTGATCTCTTGTTATATACTACCACATATATGATGCGTCAGCATGAAAGCAATTTTTAACAAAAATTCAGAAAAAGAGAAACCCCTTTTTTTTTAAGTTTTACATTTATACATAAACATATTGGATTCAATTATAGACCTTGCATTCAAATTTGTGGGATGAGTTAAAATACTCAATAATTTTAGCTATAGTTTTGAACTTTGATTTGATTTTAAAGACATATATTGCCCTCGAAATGACCTTTCAAATATATAAACCCATCAATTGTTAATTCTTTTATTGTGACAATCAATTTTGACTACTTTAATTACAACTTGCAGTGTCTCTAAAAAGGCTAATAAAAATAATTTGTTGATAGAAATTGATGTTAATTTGTCAAAAATATAAATATTACTAAAAAACAATTTTGAGAAAAATCATTTTAGCTTACTTTTGTGTTGACATGTGAATAACATTATTCATTCAAAATGTTTTATAACTTTTATTTTTAGGTAAGTACTACAAGTCAAGTATCATGCCTTTACTCAGAAGTCTTCGAGTATTTTTATCGATTCATTATAACATTTATTTTCAGCTCATGTCAAGAACATTACAATAGTAAAGAGTATACGATATATTTTAAGAACATTCTTAAGTTAAAAATAAAATTTATAAATTAGCTTTCGAATCCAAGTCGCCTTGGGAGTTTAGCTTGAATTTTGAGCATTGAGTCTTTGATTGTGAGATCTAGTGGAGTCTCGAGTCTTCTAAATATAGACTCAAGTCGAGTCCAAGTACCTAACTCTGTTCTACAGTGTTGTAATCACATTTTTTTGCGAATTGGAGTGACTATGAGGCTCATACAGTTATGACGTCATTTTGATGGGTGCCGATTACAAGATCTGAATATATATTAATCAGATTTCTTATTCTCTTTAATTTACCAACATATAATCTTAAACCATTGGAACAAAAAAATTACTTATGAAAGAGCATTCAAATGAAGTTAATTTGGTAAGATTTGTGAATATTTCAACCTAAAGTCTTGAATAAGGCATCTTTTAATTTTGAATAGAAAAGATTAATAAGGAAAAATCCATATTAACTAAGTAAGATACATATTATTATTAACAGTTGAAATGCATCACAGATACTCTTTAAATAATATAAACTTTGATAATATTTCATATTTTCAAATTAAAAGGATTAAGTTAATATGGGACTGATTTAAGTCTATAGAGAAACTACCTTGTTCATATGATATCTGTTAATGGGCAAAGCGGTCAATTCTTTATTGCAAAAGGTTCATCTCATTATTTGATTGCAAAATTTATTTGAAAATAAAAATCAGTAGTTACATATTGAGTACTCATTTACATAAACTTACAAAACAAATGGATATCTATACATTTAGCCTTATAAGTTAATAATAATGTTATGGGTAATCTCCTAATAAAATCAGTCAAAATACAACCATAGATAATAGTAGAAAAACATTTATTTTTAAGAGAAAAAAAAACACAAATGGGGCTCATGTTAGTTATATTTTAAGAACATGCAAAGAACCTTTGTATGTTATATGTACATGGGTATAAATATTCAAGTAATTTAAATGCCGTTAGTTGGGGTTATTTCTTTTTAAACCTTTAATTTTAGGTTGAAAACAAAGTTATTTTCCCTTCATGACCATGATGGTCCACATAAATAATCTATCTTCGTTGTTTTTTTAATTTCTGTAAAAGAATTCAAAAAGTTAAAAAGTCATTAATAGTTTACCACCCTTCAAGAAGAAGTCTTGTCTTGGAAGACAAGAAGTGAAGGATCTCCCCAACAGCACAACGAGTAATGACTCCCTTTTACCAAGAAAAAAAAATACAATATAAAAAAAACGAAAGAAGAACAAAAATTAATAGGGACTACCAAACCAAGCAACCAAACGCACTACCAAGAAGTAATTTGAAGTTATTGATTCTATACTATTTTTCTTCTTGGTACAGTGACCTTAAAATATACATATATTTATGTACCTATAAGAAAAGAAACTATATAATCTTGGTGGAGTTAAATTATGACTAATCAATATTTATTAAATATGAAGAACGATATTCAATGTACGGCTATGTAGTTATGGTAACAAAGACCACTGGGGAGGATGAGATGTTAATGATATTCAACTCACATTCCAATTGGACCCATACTTGGAATTAAAATCATATTACTTTGCTCCTTTTTCCTTTGAAAAACTATCAAGTACCTTGTATAAATGTAGGCCTGCAGAATAAAACAGTTTAAAGGAGCTTTCCCCCCCCCCCCAAAAAAAAAAAAAATACCTCAAAAATTAAATAAATAATAATACATTTTTTTTCAGAAGCTCACAAGGAAGGGAGTGTGGGGATTTTTAAATCCAGAACAAGTTTAGACCTCAATATCTTGACAACCCTGAGATCTATGTTTATAAAAATGTGTTCATCAGATTTAAAAACAAAACTCTATTAGAGAAATTACCAAATCCTTCAGATGTCCTCTGAATATGAACACCGTGCGGCAATTATTTTGCGCCTCCGTGCCAGGTGCACGCCCAAGGAGATTATTGAGTTTACAAAGTTGTTGCCAAGGCTTTCAAGGGGCCTGATGGGTCGGGAATACCCGTAAAGAAGACTTATTGTTCTTTTGAGAGCAAACAAAGCAATCTAAACTTTCCCAAGCAAAAGGGGAAAGAAGAAGTGACCTCCAAGGTCGCTGGATATGAACCCCTTGGATTACTATGTGGTCTTGGAGAGAGAGAGTCCAATAAACGTGTATATAACACTGTTGGCTCTTCGTGGACGTTTTGGTACTCATTAGCCTCTTTTTTCAGGCCTTTAGGGAACCAATACTGGGGCTCTTCCCGTCTGATGCCACGCTATCCAGCATCAGAGTGGAGGCTGAAAATTTAGTCTGGATCACCGGCTGAACCTCATCGACCGAGTAGACGAGGTAGCGGTTGTACCTGAAGTTTCTCGACTAGTTCAGGGTCCACTGTTTTGTGTCTTGTTACATGTCTCGGTACAAATCAAATCGGCGGTACTTTGCCTTTTGGGGTCCATCTCGACAATGAATGAACCAATTTTTGTCAATTGTAACTCATTTGAACTCTAATATTCATCAGGTTATTTGTTAAAAAATCTTGAAACCTAGTTTTCAAATGAGGCATCCCTAATACTATCAAAATGGAAGTCGCGATTTGCTGTTGTACGCAAAAATAGCAGAACGCTTACAAGCCTGTATAACAGGTAGCTTATGATAAAAAAGGTCTTAATTTAGTAATACCATAAGTCTTATTCACGCCTTCTACTCCTGCTCTCAAAAAATCCCATCCCTAGCCCAATGATATATGCCGCTATAGGATAGAAAAATATGACACTAGAAGATTGCACTCTTTTCGTAATTCAAATTTGACGACAGTCATCCACATTATCCAAAGTTGTAAAAATTATTTTTGAAGTGAGAACGTACATATACCTATAACGTAATGTCTAGTGGGTGGAAAAGACGAAGAGTCACACTGATGATTTGTTACATAGTTATAGATGTAAGTCCTTGTTAGACTTGGAGTGGAATCGAGGATCCATATTGGAATCATTCCTGCCTGTATCATTGTCTGATACAATTATTTATTTCTTTAATATCAAAGCTGTTCGATCTAATCAATTAAAATGTTATGCTAAGTTGTCTCCTCGATATTTTTATTTTTACCAAACATTCTTTAAATTGTCAGAGTGACAACGTTAATTTTGATTTTCTTTTTTTAATATAGCGGCAGATCATAGGTATTATTTGAATCTATAGCTATAATTTATAAATAACTCCAATGATCCATTCAGTGGCTAAAAATAGTTATTTATTTCTAAAAAAGAAGAACAAACATTTCATTCCTTTGCAAAGTGAGGTCATTGAATTTAAATCTTTAATACAATTTATGTATGATTTATGTCTCATTTCCTATATTTTCATGTCCTTATTTAATGGGCTATTAAAAAGTGCAATAATGATTAAGGAATTTCGTGTGAATTATTATGAGATGGTTTCCTTCTTGTACAAAGAGGTATCATCTGGGATATTGCCATAGTTACGAGTACATATGTAAGACTAATAAAACTGTTTATTTTCAGAGAGAGGAACTTTGCAATAATGAATGTTCAGTCTATTAGTGGTTTTTGCACAAAATATACTTATATTCTTATTTTCATTTTATCTACAAAATTAAACAAAAAATACGTCAGATAAAAATTTATTGTTGCGTCGAATCAAGTAGAGTCGATAAATTAGAAAAGGAAAAGAGAAAAATGAAGTAGTTACCTTTTACTTCCCACATGCCTTCTACCCATTAATTAATCTCTATTCAGCCAAATATGTACTTTCAGTATATTTACTTTGATTATGAAGGAGAAATATGTCTACTTACCTCCTTCTAAGGGTGACCAAGGATAGAGTTGCAAAAAAATATGACTTGCCGGTATGTAAAAAAAAACCCGGACATTATCAAGGTAACCCTGACCATTTGAAGTATGTTCAGAGAAAAGTAGGTCATATTTACTCCAGGCAGATAAATGTGGAAGGAACTAAATACAAATCCCAATCTGTATCCAGCAAGGAATTACTCCGATATCGATCCTCAATTCTACTCTAAGCCCAACAAAGTTTCACTCAAATAACTCGCCAGCAAATCATCATTAACACAAAATAAGCTAAACTATTATTTTGATGTTCTCTCTTCAAGAGTTAAAGAATAAAGATGGCAGCTTAAAAAAATAAAAGAAAACTACTCAGGTTGTAACTGCAAAAAGTCGTGCACGCGTACAATTCGTAACAAAACTCTGGCAAATATATGTATGTCTAGTACTAGCAGTAGTACTTAGGTGTCAACTAAAAGACAAATTTTGATTTAAGAATATAAAAAATCATTAGTGTTACTAAGAGTTGTTCAGGAGTACACTCATCCGTAGTTTATCAATACTTAGATGTTATATCTTCAAGACTAATAGAACGATAACAACAGATTAAAAAAATATAATAATATTGACGATATGACTGATGAACTAGGGAATACTTTAGTCTAGAGCCTTACCTGGCTGAGCCTTAACTACACACGCTCGATGCTATATGCAAGCGCCAGCAAGATTTCATTACCTGGACTCAATTGTTGTTTCTTAAATTAGAAGTATGTACAGTGTACATCATATACATCAGGGAGCGCTATGTAGAATGCACCCTGTATACCGGTAGTGGCATAAATACACAGACTATTTGTGGCAAATAATTAAATGAGTAATAAAATTCGTATGACGTTTTTTTTTTTTGAGAATTATATGATAGAGAATTTATTCTGGTATAATATTTAATATAATTACTGAATATAAACGCCATCAGCTGCTATGACACCCTCCAAGCACCTGCGGAAGGCCTTGCACACATTGATGATGTAATGGTCTTCCATGGCTACCCATTGCTCATTGACGCTGGCCTTCAATGAGTCCAAATTCGGGTGGTGGGTAGCACAGGCCTTCTTCTCAATTTGCCACCACACACTGTAGTCGAGGGGATTCAAATCAGGTAATTGAAGGGGCCAAATGTTTTTGTTCCAAAATGGCATGTTGGCAGCGAGCCAATCCTGAGTCATTCCAGAGGTATGGGCAGATGCCCCATCCTGCTGGAAGATAAAGGGGGACCCATTAGAGATCTTTTGGGCCTATGGAAGGACCTTGTCCTTCAAAATCTCCAAGTAGGCCTCTGATTTAAGTAGGAAACCAGTTTTGAACCAAATTAGATCCATATTTGCCCCATTTGATGCAATGGCACCAAACATCATCACAGATGCTGGATGTTTGACTGTGGTGATTGTCCGAAGCTCCTCAACCATGTCCTTGTTGTCATTGAAGGCCATCACACGGTCACTTTACCTGTTGAACACTGGATCAACAGTGAAATTCTTTTTATCTGAAAAAATGATGATGCGACTAGCCGGGGCATGCTTGATATAATTCAGCATGACTTTGCAACGTTCTAGGCGCTTATCACGTTGAAGTTGAGACAATAAAGGCCTCTCAATCATCCTTAGAGATCGGCCATAAAGGCCTCCTTCACCTCATCCACATTGATTTTCCGTGTTTTGCCGGTCCAAACACCCTCCTTCAGATCTTTTCCCTCCTTGACAAGCTTCTTGACCTTGAACACAGTAGTCTTGGATAGTCCATTGTCCTTGATTATCTCCTTGACAGACCTACCGGGGCGGAGGAAAGTGGCAACCATATGACATTTGGTCTCGTCATTCATCGTAAACGACTTTGTTTGATGGAAGTAAGAAAAACAAAAACAAAGCCAAAAGATTTACCGAGTTACTTGTGCTGGAACTTTTTATTTTTGGTAAAGGAACCTCGAGATATAAGCGTTTAAAAATTAGTCTGCGTATTTATGCAAGTACCGGTATACGCTTAATGTTACATACAAAAAGGCTTTTGAAATTTCATTGATATAACTACATTGTTTTTTTTAGATAAAAAATGAATGTCTTTATTGCCAAAATAAATTATTTCATACATACAGATAAACCTTGCTTTATTAATGTAGATGTCTCTTCGTATATGAGAAAGAACCTCTTAGAAACTGTGATTGATTAGAAAAAGAAACAGTGTTACACAGTACTGTTGTCCCCCCCCCGACTGGCATCTCCTATATTGTAATTTTTATACTTGTACCAAAACGAATAGAGTGCCTTTAAAAAAAGTTATAAGGATTTTTTTTCAATTTTGTATTTTTTAAGTTGTTCCATTTTGAAATATTAAAATTATCTTCTCATCGTGAATGGATCGCTTTATTGTTTCGATCCTGGTATCTCATTCCCAAGGAAGGAGTCCACTCTACTCCCTTATGAGGTCTGGTAGTTTTCCTCGGATGACTTCTCCTACCGTCGTCCCTCGTGGAATTTGGATTCTGAATTCGAACATCTATTAAGATAGATTATAAAATGACGCTATGAAATTGGAAAAATATGATGATAATGTTGGTTATTTGGTAGTACATCCTACATAAAAAAATTGGGATCACTTAAAAAATACAAAATGGAAAAAATCCTTAGATATGCATATTTTTTAAATAGATATTTTTTTAAATTATACATTGAATATTTTCTTATAATATAAGTTGTGATATTCCTCATCACTATGTATTATGTGTAAGTTATAAGGGTCTGAAGAAGAGTGTTGTTGTTCATCATTTTTCAGCCTAAAAATGGAAACATATCGAGTTTAGGTCCAGATAAAGAATCAATAAAAAAATTATTAAAACTCATAAAAAAACATTTAAAAAAAAGATATTTCAGAATTCGGATGACTGAGAGAAAAACTGAGATCAATTTTTGATTCTGTGCTCATGAATAAATCCGATTACTGTCTTCAATTCATATTAGATGAAGTCTAGCGACTTAAATCAAAGCTCAATAAAATATGAACTCGATTTGGTTTTTTCGACTTACTATTTGAGTCGAGTCAAGCCAAATCGACACAGCACTTATAAATTATTTATTGTACATAATATTATTTCTCGGTACGTCCTAAATCCTGTGAAATTTAACATCTATATATACCTATTTGTAAAGTTTATGATCCAAAATAGGAGCATGTTTATCTTGATATTGAACAAAATACTATACTTTTACAGAAGAAGAGATACAGTATGGAAAATCATGTTTTTAATCTTCATATCTTTTAAAAAAGATTTTGACGACTTTCTTTTTAGTATATTATTAAAATGTGTTATTATTGTTGCAGGTACCACTCACAGTGTACCTCTATAAGTTAGGTCGGTTCTGTTTACTTGACTGTTTTTATTATTATTTGGTATGGATCAAATCACACAATTGAAATGTCTTTAGAACAGAAAAACAAATAAACAGAACTTTTCGAGTAGAAACAACATCTACAATATTAGAGTGGTTCATAAATTGTCTTTTTTACCCAAATATCGAGGTGACATCTACAAAAAAAATGTTTCCTTTTGGTAAAATTATGAAGATATATAAAGTTTGATGATTTTTTTAGAGGTTGGGCATAACTTTTGAAGTCTCTAAATTTCATAATTTTGAGGGGTAAAATATATTTTTTACATTTAAATGCTTAATACAATTAAAAATATAGTATTTTATAAGAAAAAACTTTTTCTAATGAATAAGTTTTTCTTCTTTATTAATCAAATAACAACTATAAATAAATTTTAAAACCTTTTTTAAAGTAAAAAAGTGCATCTTTTGGAGAAAAAAAATTAAATATTTCTTTTCAATAGAAAAAGAACATTTTGTCCCCAACGTTTTAATAAAAAACTCTAAAAATCAGTCTAATCAATGAATACTTTAAACAAGATACTATTGGTCTAATACATATATATTTTTGTATCGTTGATACCTTTTTACAATTTACATTCATGTTATTTAAATCTCCAAAGAGCAAGAATATAATTACTGGCAGGAGAACCACGTGTGCAAAATATCAATAAGTGTTTGTCGGAAAGTAAACAATAATTTTATATACATTGGAGTATACCAAACAGGGTTTCTTATTTCCCAGGAGATTGTCTTTGAGTAGGATCCCCGTAAACAAGTCTTTAAATATCGGAATGCCTGAAAATATTGTGATTCCATTAGTAAATAAAAAGTACCATGAATTTTAATTTTTTAAATAAATAAAATATTCTCAATTTTCTTCATTTTATCATTATTACTAACAGTATGCAGATTTATTTGTTTAAATCCCTCAGGTCTCTCTTTTGAAATTCCATAACCCAATCCGAAAGATAATTAATTAATAAGTGGTGAAAAAGCTCATATTTGAAAGAGCTAGGGGTAGATCATCGATAATTAAAAAATACAAATTGGAAATTTTAAATCCAGAACAATTTTATAGCTCAATTTCTTTGCACCCCTGAGATCCATGTTTATGAAAAAATATTAATCTGATTTAGGTGACAAAACCGTATAAAAAAAAATACAAAATCCTTGTGGTGTACTCCAAATACGAAGGCCGTTTGACTATTATTTTGTTACTCTGTGCCAGATACACGCCCAAGGATACAAATAACTCCTTCGATAATTATGGTGGAGAACTGTAATTGATGTTAAAAGATCCGGTGTCATGCTATAATTTTAAATACATGTGGTTTATCCAATTGGAAACTGATTTATTCCGGAAAAAACAACATTTTAAAGACCTTTATATTTTGGACAAAGGAAATGTGGACTCCTACTTCACTGGATCTGAACCCTTTAGACTACTATAAGTGGGAAGAGTTGGAGAAAGAGTCCAACAAACGTGCACATAACACTGTTGACTATCTCCCTCAAGAATGGAAGCCTGAAAATTGTCAGCATTTTAATGTTGACTCCCTGTAGGTTTCCATTCTTGAGACAGAGCCCAACATGGACAAGGAGTTTCTCATGAATGTATCAGCTATGTTGTAGGCTTTAGTTGAAGCTGGAAGTGGTTGGTTTGAGTTACTTACTTCACTATGGACAATCTACATATAAGAGGAAAATATTAGTTAACTACTGAATTAATTTTTGGGAAATAAATTGTTATAATATATGAATTTATCCTTAAATTGTCTGGATTTAAAATCCCCACCCTTTAGACATCTTAAACGTCACTCTATACTGTTTCAAAAATAATAATTTATTCAAAATAGGGAACTTTTGGGCAAATATGGAACAGCTTTATGTAAAGTGTCTTATAGTTATTCTTCAATATGCATAACATATATATAATTAAATGAAACTTATACTATAAATAATATAATGGATGATTTCCCGGGAATTTCCTGTAGGCTTAAAACTCCGATAAATCCTGAGAGAGAAACTCAAATAGGACTACACATATCTCCATTCATATGTAGATAATATTACAACCTAGGAATCAACTTTGTTATTATTTGGATTAAAATTCCATGTGTTATAGGAGGAACAGCTGCAAGTTGTGTGATGTGTTGTACATACAATATATTAAGCACTTAAGGTTTTTTTTATCTTTGAATAGGTTTGAACCTCCCTCTAGGAACTGAGTCATCTCTTCCTTTCTATATAATATACATAACTAATACATATTATAACGTAGCATCAATTCATCAGTAGTGAGGGGGGTGAATTTCTCGCTATATATTTTTATTTTTGCATGAGCAAACCTTTTTCCAACCATCCCTCGTATGTACATTGTATATCTACAAACGTATTGGCTCAAAGAAGGATCTGATAAAATGTGGAGGTAGGTATAAATTTTCATTTGAAAGGGGATAATATTGTTTGACCCTCCTAGTGAAATAGTGAATGGCCTTGTGAGTTAAATCCACCGTTTTGTGATGGTTTTTTAATTTTTTTATAATAAAAGTTGTAGAAAATAAGACTTCCCGATATCCTAGACAAATCAATCAAAAAATCACAGGGTAATTAAGACAATTTGAAGAATGTTTGGATGAAGATCAGCTTAGCTGTCATGACGTTTTATTAGATATGCTGCAAGGAGCTATGAGAGAACAGAAATACAGGAATTACTCCTCATAGAAAAAAGGATTTTTTCCCTTCTACTAGAAAATGGAATATTTTAATTTCTTTTCCAAAAATTTAATATTGAAATTAAATTTAATTTTTCAAATATTTTTTTTTTTGAAATTTTTTTCCAAAAAACTTATATTTTCTTGAATAACTATGGATTTTTGAAACTTTTCTTTCATTTTTGGATTTTTTTTTAAACAGAATCCAAAAACCAAGCCTCTCCACCACAAATATATATATATATAACCCTGCGGACGCCCTGAGGACGTACACTTATATTAACAGGCTTATTTCACCTATAAGGGAACGGAAATTTCCACAAACCGCCACTTTGTACATAACAATGATATAGCAGGAATCCCTCCGATGTCTATCCTCAATTCTTCTCTGAGTCTAACAAGGGCTTACACTTATAATAACTCCCATTTCGTCCTTCACAAACACACACACTTTATATTTGGAAGATATATCATCAAGAATGAAATAAGAATTATATCTAAAAGTTTTGGAAAGTATAAGAAAAACACTGCTCAGATTACTAACTATAAAAAATATCACACGCCTTGTAGGTTATATTTTTAACATCACTATATATAATCTCCACATTTGTATTCCTTAAAAAGAGGTACCTTGCTTGGGGTGGGGTAAGTGAGCTAAATTCGAGAATGAAATATTATTGATTTTTGTTTTTTTTGGAAAAAAATATTTGAATGTTTTTAAAATATATATTTTGAATCATTGTATTTATATTTTTTTACAAAAATATATTGGATTTTATTTTCTATTTAGCCAATTTTTAAAATTCGCTTCATAAAACTCAACGTAATTTGTGAAAAGAGGACATATCCCAGGGAAAAGGGAAACTTAATATAACTTAGCCACGTGTTTTTTTTCAGGAAATGTACTCGTATTAGAAGATAATTAATGTCATTTATCTCTCAATTCATAAGGTGTGTTTATAATTTGAGTTGGATATTTATTATATAAATTAATCGATTTTAGAGGTCCGTTCATGACACCATTTAAATTCGGCTAGTATATTTATCTTAAATTTGACTGGGGGAGACAAAATATATATATTTTTTAATCAATACTGAATGTTGTAGTTTTTTCACTTCTGAATAGCCGATTTTCATATTAAGAATAGATATGAGACACGCACACGATTCCATTCTTCTTAAAGAACAAAAAAAAAAAAAAAAAAAACTTCGTAGCCTACCTGGAGAATGTTTTTACCTCTTTATATTTCTGGAGCAAAATATTTTCTCCTAAAAAATATGATAACTAATTTCAGGGATTCTTTAAGAAACTAATCTTACCTACCCGGAAAGGGCACTTAATGTAGTCAAAATTGATCGTCATAATCAAATAATAAGAAATTGACCGATTTTATTTGAAAGGTCATATCGGGACAGTATAAGTCTTTTAAATCAAACAAAAATACAAAATGGATAAAATTCTTGGGTCTATTAATTTGTCTCACCAATTTGAATTCAAACCCTATAATTTACTCCAATATATCTATGAAATATTGGAATGTATATATCAAGTCAAAAAATGGGATTTTCCCCTTTTTCTGGATTTTTGTTCAAGTTTATTTTTATGATGACTTACCACGTATCTCATAATACAATATTATAAAAATGATCAAGAATAATTAATTTTCATAGAGATAGACAAAATTTATAATATAGCAGAACTTGGAATCGATTCTTTTTTTAAGGACTCTGGTTTGACGAACTCGGAACCAGATTGACTCATGTTGGACACGGAGCAAAAGGACTCAGACTTGATTTGTACATTCTTGGAAAATAATTACTTTCGTAAAGCTCTGTCATGCATACTAGAGGTTCTGAAACTGTGGTATATTTAAAACCAATTGTTGGGGCTGAAATTTCCTTTCGTGGCACGTGGAGGACCGTTATAAGGTGATACACACAATAAAAGTTTGAAAAGCACTGATGTAGACGATTAAGTCACTACACTACTTTATTTTTTATACCGTTAATATGTTGTGCGTAAACACAAGATCATGCCGGAAGGATTTTTGACAAAATTGAGTCATATTTACTTGACCAAAATGAGTCAATGAAATATTGGGGAGTTAATATTTATGAAATAAAATAAGAAATATGGTATATGTATTTTTTGATTTTTGTTCAAGATGAATTTTGTGTTGACGTCACTTATGTAGTTCGTGGATTAAATTATTTGATTAATTATGGAGAGGGTTATAAGAAAGATTGCTTTGATAAAAATCCTTTAAATGCAAGTGACTGGGAAACTACGTTTACCAAAGTGCATATAGAAGGATTACACCATATTTTGAAATTATCTAGATATATAGAGTGTTTTCACGTGATGTCAACATTCCAGAAGTCAGCCATCTTAGGGAAGATATAAAAAATAAATTATTGTACTTTAATTGTTTTTTCTATATATTGTTATAGTATGGTTTTTTTTTTTATCTTTCAAGCTATCATTAGAAACAGTTTCCTTAAGATTTGTTGGGAGAAGATTTGTTGAGTTTGTTTAATAACTACAAATGTTGAGACTCTGTCCAAGACAGTTTTTGTTGATTCTGTATTAAGTGATTTTTTGTTAGACCTGTTTCGACTAATATTTCGACACAGACCGTGATCTTAGACCTAATTTATGAGTTGTACAAATATGATTTATGCAACACAATTAATTTCCTATGACGTGCAACATCCCCTCCAGTCCACTCACTGTGGATGCCCCTGCGTTATTGTAGGTTGATTTTGATCATTGTGAAATACACATGAAGTTCATCTATAGAATCGGTCTATATGAATTTTTTTATTTCAGAAGTCTCCATGAAAGCAACTCTTCTCCCCATACCATATACAGTATATATACATATGTTGTGTACAAGTTAAGATTTTGTACAAGTTGTAACTTGTATAATATAATTATACAAATTGGAAGCAAAACATGGGATTAATGATTTTAATTGAAGGATTTACAGTACTTGGGATGAGGATGAGGAAATAAATGAACATTCCATGGATGCTCCATAAATTAATGCTGCATTTTTTTACTATTTTAATACAAATTACTAAAATATAAGTATTATGTGACACAGTATAAAGTTCAAATGCCCTCAGTTATTTTATTCATATATACATAACAACCATGTAATTATAATAAATCAAAATAAAATGTATTAATAGTTGGTAATTAAAATGACGAATGTTGAAGTTGAAGAATCTATTTTAAGATGAAGAAATTGCTAGTTGTACAATTTTGTCTATACAAGGTACAACTTATATACATATATACAAGATATGCTAATCGGTCTCAGACCGGTATAGGATTTTCAGACCGAAACCCAAAACTAATAACTACCTATTGATAGCTACCATCCAACAAGGTGCACTTTACAGTTTCATACGATTTGATTTGAAATTATATTTTTTAAAGGCTGATAGAATTGCCGAATCTACATATAGGGTGTGTCTACAAAAAAGGAATTTAATTACCTTACATTTCAACAACATTTCATTTTAATAACACAAAATTAAAAACAGAAGAATTTCCCTATTTATTTTTTTTTCCTTCCTAAATATAAATGAACCATTATTTAATTGACTTTTTTGGGTCAAAAATGGGCTTCATATTATAATTTTGTGTGATGAGCTGAAATACATAGGAATATTAGCTATAGTCTGGAGCCATCATTTGATAAATAATAATTTGCTTAGTTTCAATATGGCCTTTCAAATAGTTGTATCCTTTTTCTAATGCTGATCCAGAATTTGTACAATATTTATGTGGAATTTGCAGTATATATAGAAATGCAGCCTTGTAATCATGGTTTTGTTATTATGATGCCTGATTTTGTGTAACAATTGAAATTTTTTGTTAAAAAATTTGACAAATTAAATTTCAAATATTACATCTGAAAAAAAAAATTCAAATATACAATTTGGTATTAATTTTTTTTTAATCTACAACTATTCGCAAAAATTTCAAAACCCCATGGCTATACTCAAAAATTTAATTTTTTGGAAAAAAAATTCCAAAATCCACAACTGTTCTCAAAAAAAAAAAAAAAGTTGAAAAAAATATCTAAAATTAAATTTTTAATATAAATTTTTTTACAGAAAAATTCAAGCATGAAATTTTTCGCTGAAAAATTTCAAAAGACAGTTATTTGCAGAACTTTTAAATTTTAAAATTCCATTAAATTTTCTTTTTTAAATCAAAGATTCCTTCATTTTTGGAGGGGGCTTCTTTTTTTTCATAACCTAGAAAAGTAATTAATATTTAAATACCAATAATAAATAAGAATTGGAATCGCAAATTAAACATTATTTTCCGGATTCTGATTAATCGTCCCATCACTAGTGTTTATTGAATATGGCTACGCCATTGCAAAAACATAAAAACAAACATAGCTAGGAATAACAATAATTAGAGTCGAGCTTTTTCCTTATGCCTACCTCCCTATATTCTTAATGAGAGCCCAATTAAACAATAGTGGGCGTAATCACGTTCAACTTTAAACAATTATAATTAATTTTTTCCTTTTGCAAATAACAGGTGAATAAATTGTTTTAAAAAAATCATATATTTATATATAGTATATTTAAACTGGGTTCATCTTTCTCTCCCTTTCAAATCATTCTCATCATGTTAATCATGGTTCTAATTCTAAGCAGCTGGATATAAAAATTCATCAATTGCTTCTGATGTTGTTGTACGTATGTAGTTGCTTGCTTGGCTGGTTGGTTGGTTGGGGAGCCAGAATCACTCCCCTCCCTCTCCCCCCTTTCCCCATTTTAAAAGCCTTAGTGGAAGGAACACTACTATATATAAAAAGGTGATTTATTTATTATAAGAGGCAGCTGAGAAAGAGAGAGGGAAGAAGCATTCATGTTCCCCTCTACATTTCCCAAATTTTTTTATATTAAAAAAAAAAAAAAAAAAAAAAAAAGGAAAGACCATTAATATTTAATCGCTTTTAATCGCAAGAGTGTTGGTGCGTTATTTTATGAAACTTTATAAGTAACTAATAGTGTTGGGTTTCTCTGCACATATTATTTGATCCAGTTCGTTTTCTGTAAATAGCTATGGATTTTTAAATTTTTTCTCAAAAAAAAAAAATAATAATATTTTTCCAAAAATTTATTTTTTTGAAAACAGCTGTGAGTTTTTGAAAAAAAATCCTGAAGATGTAATTTTTTGTGAGCAGCTGTGTATTTTTCAAAAAAAATTCATTTTTGAAATTTAATTATTGTATTTTTTTACCAAAAAAATACAAAATCTAATACCCCCCCAAAAAAAAAAAAATATATATATATTAGAGTCGAAATAGTGGAACAAGAGTTTAAAAAAATAGATCTGCACCATCTGCACACCCTTTTCCAAAGTAAAGGGGCCAATTTTGGCTGCTAAATGTTGATCTTCATATGCCCCGACTATGAAGATTTTCTTTTTTTACATCTTGTGTATAGAAAGTCATACAGAATTTCAAATTTTGTATGGGTTAAATCGAATTTTAGAATGTTTAAAAAGGACAAATTATGCAATAGAGTCTCTCTAATTTAATTTTCTGGTATAATAAAAAGTAAGTTTAGAAATAAAAAAAGATCAGCATGAAATTATTTTTTTTGAAAAAAATCAAGAATCAAAATGTTTACTAATTTTACTAATTTTAAACTGTTATTCAAATCTCACCCAACATTTAGGGTGGCCATAGCCCCCTATTGTGCCGCTCCTGGTGTTTCTAAACTTATTTGATTTGATCGTGGATATGAAAATTTAAAATTTTGAAAAACATTAATAAATGTATTTTTCTTTTAGAAAAGATCATCAAAATAAATCAAGTTAAATGACAAAATAGAGTTATGATTTAAAAAAATAAAAGTTGTCTTGAAAATAGAAATGATGCCTCACTTGTATTCGATATTATTAAATAACATACATACATAAAACTTGAAAATTTAACATCTCTGTACGGAAAGTGGTGTGTTTATGGTGTCATGAATGTGTGGAGTCATTTTTTTTTTTACAAATAGCACTTTTCCAGTTAATAAATTCGTTCCAGAGCCCCAATGGTCCTTGGGAATTTGTTATCAGAAACACTGATATATCTTAACCATGACTTCAAGACAAGTTAATTAAATATACACTCTATATGATTTTATAAGTTGAAAAGAATAAAGTTTCGAGAGATATTTGATGTCTCAAGTGTAAGCAATACATGTGGTTTTGTTTGGGCTTAAAAAATTAAAAAATACTTTACTGTAGATTAACATTTATGAAAAAATATAAATAGTTTTTATATCAATACAAAATTCAAATTCTTTTATCGGTCTTGATCCATAGAGATTAGACAAACTAGAATGAGTTTCATACACCAATATCAGGTCAAAGTAAAAAAACAACAACTTATAGTTGTTAGGGAGATTTAGCTAAATAAAGTTAATTGTTTTAATTTTAATAGATATGATAAAAAACAAACGATTCATGACGCCATCAAAGATTTAATTATAAAAAATAAAGATCTATCAACCCTATGGACAATATAGATTATTGGGTAATTAGATAATTTGTGAATGGGCGTCTTATATTTGAAAAATATTTAGAGGCAGGAAAATTAAAGGCATTTTAAATATGTTTCATATCCAATGGATTTGATTAGTATTTATTGATAACATGTAAGTAATCAATTGGGCTTATTTATATCTAATTTTTGAACTTTTCCTGCTTCTAAAATGTTCATTACTTTTTACAGTTAGTCAAATAATAGACAAAATTAGATATAATTTTTTAAATCACGCAACCTTGCATTACATATTTTTTAAATATTCTATAAGGAAATAATAAGTGAAACTGAAAAAAATAAAACCAAATTGAACATTTTTTTACGGCAAATCTTTTTAAGTTGTAATATAAAATTTATTAATTCGCTTTAGCTATAATATAATCAATTGAAAAAAATATTAGGTTCCAAATAAGACCCTTTATTTAACTTGATCTTTCTATAATTAGACCCATTTTGTAAGAACTATATTAAAGATAATTTAATAAATGTTTTATTTTTCGAATGCTGGAATATTTTACATCAATTATTGTTACCTTTAATTTTCATCTGTATAGTTATTTCATTTCGAAATTATTCTCTAAAACACGCATGTTTATATCATTATTTTCTTATAATTTATGTTCGTCATAATTAAACTTAGGATTAGTGAGCAATCGCTCAATCCCTCAAAACATTGCTCACTTTGATCTTGTTTGGAGAAATGGAGTACTTTGCTTTGTTTTGTGTAAAAGTTGCTCATTTTTCTAAACTGGTATGAAATAAATAGGAACATTTTGATTCAAGTTAGATCAGACAAAAGCTTTTAATGATATTATTTCGTAGTAAAATCAACTTCCGAAAACTCTCCATCATTAGATCTCTTTTTGAAGGTGAAACTATGTACATATATGATGCAATCAAAGTTATTATTACATGATCGGATATTTGAGGCACAATAGCCAATTAGACGCCGGGGAAATTTAGCACAAAATGACTATTGAATAAACCTCCATAAATGTTGCAGCAAAGGACAAATAATTTTGTCCCAAATATCAAAATCCTGATCTTTCATTTATGCAAAAGTTGGAAGTATATTCCGTGGTGGTGATGACGATGAGATGCCTCCATCGAACAATTTTCCTGAAGATCACACCAACTTCAAATTTGATTCAAATGCTAATGTGGACGTATTCTAGTAAGTTTAAAACTACCAATACTAATCGCAGGCAAAAATTAAAGACATTCATCTTTCTAAATTCTTTATTTGTCGAAATACTTTAATTTATAATCCATATATAAAACAATACTAATTGCTTTAAATTTCCTTATCAAACTGTACTTCTCTTTAAATACAAAGTGGTCAGTTTTGATATTTTGGGTGGTCATTTCTCCAAATTTTAGCACTTTTGTTTTGCTCATTTTTGCCAAAAAATTGCTCAAAAATTCTAAGCCTAGTAATAATCTTCCAATTTTTGGATTTGTTTCGTTCCAATCTTAATATTATGTGCCTGTTTTTTGTGGCAGCTGTAATTTTTTTGATTTAATACGTTTAAGAACATTCTACGGAAAATAAAAGTTGACAAGTAGTATATGGGCTAAAAAAGTTTGAGAACCTCTGATGTAAATCCTGGATTTTATTAAAAGTGTTTCTAGAAGAATGAGGATAAGTCTGACCTCCAAGAAATCAAAAAAAAGAGAGGCGAAGGGGTTAAACAATAATAATAATAATAAGATTACCCATGCAAGTCTGTCTGGATACTTTCATTCATTCTTTTACTTGTCAGTCCTGATAGACAAGGCTCTATTTCCCTTCTTTTTTTTTCCTTGCAAAAACATAAACTTTTTAAGTTCATATAATGTGTGAGACCTGGAAGTGATCAACAACAACTCTCAATGAGCCTTGAACATGGGGGTAAACATTCCTTTTAAACAATAGCTTTCATTACGTACAATGTATATTATATTATTTTTGGAAACATCAGGCGGATCTCTACAATACATACAGCATAATATATACTTTGTTCTCCTCCTCCCAGAGTGAGTACGCCTAGTTCTTAGTTAAAGTGAGACGACCCCTATTGATTCGATAACATTCTTTTTATTACCTTTTTTTTGTTTTTTGGAGGAACACACTCAAAAATGAAAAAAGAAAAGAAATAATGATTAATCACTTAAATGTAATTCATCATGGAAGTAAAATATATACATATATAGGGAATTAATAAAAAAACTACTCACTAGATGGCAATCATGTAGGATAATGACCCAACAACCCCCTCCTCCCAGCAGCACCTAACATAATTGACACCATTTTTAATTTTCCTATTCTTCCTCTCCATTGAAAACAAGAAGAGCACATTAATGAATGGTAGTGACCTCTGGGGCATGAAATATGAAGATGAACAACAATACCAAAGTAGAATTAGACGACGATTCAACTCCTCGTCCCATTTCCTGTTGACGTTGGTTCTCGAATTCTTACAATACATTATTGTACATAATATACATTTCCATTAATATATTATAGCAGTTATTTGGAACTGCTCCTCGACGACTTATAATAATACTTAATAATATGAAGGCAACATTTTGTTCGTTAATCATCATAGCCTTAGAACAACTACTGAAGCCACGACAACACTATTATCGTAGTATATAATATGAAGGCTAACAAAACTGATGTAACGGAAGTCAGTTAATAGTAATTACAGTAGTACATATTATGATTACGTAATATAAACTATAATAATATAATCGATCGAAGCCATGATTTTATTGAGATATGTTACATCATGAAGACAACAAAAGACTCGTCCAAATGCCTCCGATAAGTGGTTCATTGGAAAAAATTGATATATAATATTAAATAGCACTCCTAATTGTTGAGCATTTGAATTCTTTAAATAAATTCCCTTCTATTATCCGAGCACTCCCCATGGGAGCTATTAATTACTAAATTGAGAATCACCTTGACATTAATACGTTCTTGGACCGAGCTTGTTGGTCAAAGGAATTTAGTAATTGAACTATAAGAGATAATTTAATCAGTTCTAGCCTACAATGAACCGAACCTAACATTTAACAAGCTCGTCGTAGATCAATCCCAATTTTTCTTTGGAATGATCTGTCTTTGCTTTGTATTCAAATTTGTGGGATGAGTTAAGATTAAGATTAACTTAGAAATTGAGGATGATTAGTAAAAGGTAGCAAATGTAATCCGCTCAATTTTAAGAGAAATCATTCCAACTTGCTTTTGTGCTGACGTGCCACAATTATAATACTTATCAATGTTTATAACTTGAACTATAAGGTCCCACAAAATAAATATATAATTTATATTTGCCCCTTCTGAGAACGAATGGGTTGTTTCAGGAAGTGAGGGTCCATATTTGGATCTACTACTAGACTCAACTCTTTTTTAATATAGAGATAAATTTATTATAGAAAACTTATTTTCAATTGGATATTTACTAGATTCATTTTGAAATGATAATAATATGGAATATAATATAAAAAACATGAAGTAAGTCTGTACAAAAAATCATTATTTCTTTATCACAGCTACAATAGAAGTAGTCCACCACGCAGATATTATTATTATTAATAAACATACATAAATGTTGAATTGTTGTCACTTTGACTAGGGGGGATGATGGGTGGGGTGGGGTGTGGGGTTCCGTTTAATAAAGAGGGGGAGGTATGGGAGGAGGGCTTCATTTTTTTGTTTTAAATATTATCTAAACACTCAGTCTTTGGCAAAAATAATATATATATATCATATACAAAACAAGGAATAGGTTTGAAAGATAGAGGAAAAAAACTATATGGTAGTAACATTATAATATTTGATAATTTTGTAGAACAGAAAAAAAAATAGAAAAAAATAAAATTAAAAAAAGCAAAAAATCAAAGGTTTTTTTATATTAGTGCAAGGCCCCCCTCAAGGCCAAAAACATCAGTCATATCCGCAGAAAACTCAAAAGGGGATGAGGACTCATGTGGGGGGACTGATTGAATTGAGGGTAAGAGTGGGGATGAGATGGGGGAAGGTGGACTAAGGTCTTCTTGTTTGATTTCTTGAAGGAAATTGTTATCTGGAGGAAGTGTTAAGAGATCAGTGAGGCCATCAAGCTCTTCTAGGCTTGAGGTGGATCGTGGAGTGAGTGGAGAGTCCTCCATTTTGATGAGTATGTCGTCAAAAGAAGGTGCTGGCGAGAGAGGCTCTAGTTTGATATTACTGTGGTGTTGATACATATCTTTCTCGGGCGTGAGATACACGGGCTCTTCGTAGAAGGAAGAGTCTGAAGAGGTAGGGGATCCTGGAGGAATGGGTTTGATGTCGACGAATCCTGCTCCACGACGTAGATTGGCTTTGAATTTGGAGTCGATGGTGAATTTGAGATTAAGGCGATCGTGGTTGACGGAGGAGAGATTTGAGGAGAAGCGTACATTGGCAGAGTTGACCCAGGCATTAGAGCCGAATCGTTTATTGAGCACTTGTTTCTGATGTTTGGCTTTTGGTTTGATGCCACCACCTCCAACAACGGTACTTAGGCCTAAGATGCTGTCTATTTTTTTCGTGTTTCCAATGTTATTGAGAGGAGCGCCCCCACAGGCCTTTTTACGTGGCTGATACTTGTAGTCTGGATATTCTTTGAGGTGTAAAAGTCTGAGACGCTCGGCCTCTTGGATATATGGGATTTTAAACTCATCCGTCAGTTCCTTCCATTTCTTCCCCAAGTTCTTGGATATTTCGGCGTTATGGATGTCGGGCTGAAACTCAACTATTTTCTTCCTCTCTATGTGAGAAAACACCATAAAGGCATTCATGGGCCTTTTGATGCGGTTCTGTGGTTGTTTCTTAGTCTGTAAATTGATTGAAATCATTGATTAACAACTACTCATTGACTCAAGGGCCGAAGCTCTTTAATCATTTACCTTAGTTGCATCAGTATAGGGAGTTGAAGAATTTTTATCCACCAATTGGCTACCAAAAACGGTTCCATTGGGATTCATGACAGATATCATCATATTTTTAAACACTCGTACTATGACCACTTAATCTCTTTAATATTTTTATTTATTTTATTGCTATTTATTCAACAGTACAACTCAGATGGTGGTTCGACTAATACTGAGGACAATGATCTTACAGACTGAAGTAACAAAAAATATAACCTCCGACGCTTCGCGTGCATGAAAATCACGCTCGCCGGGATGGCGGGAAAATTCGTATATAGTAGAAGAATTGAGCACGTATGTACGTGTGTTGTTAAAAGAATAATAATAACAACATGAGCCCTCCTTCGTCTCCTTTGAATATATATCACCATAAAACACCAATTCATAGAAATAATATACAGACAGAGTTCTTTGGAATAATTCTTGATAACAAGGAAAGACGGGCGAGCTCTTTTTCTCTTTCTCTCTCTATCTACAAAACGGTATATTTTTTAATGAAATGTAATTTATTTATTTCCCCCCTCCCTCCCACCCTCTCCCATCACCACCATCAGACATCAACGCAACCTCTCTGTTCTTTCCTTTTCTAACAATATACATAAATGTATTATTATACATTACATAGAAAGAAAAATCATTTCCACTGTATTTTTAACCTTGAAGCGAACAGGGGTCGATTTGCAGCTGCAAAAGAACGACATATTATCTCAACTACCCTCAGGGTATAAACGTGTATTTTTTTCCTCGTCGTCATAAAGAAATGCGTTCATAATAATAAGAATACAATTTTTAAAGTTTAAATCTTTTTTTTTTAATTATTTTTTTTTCTTCCCGTGTCTCATTAATAATAATCTATTTTTTTTTGTTTGACAACTTTAAAAAAAAAGAATAATTTATTTTATGTAAAATTAATAATAACATATATGAGTGTACAAGTTGGATTTTGTACAAGTTGCAGCAAAAAAAGGTTTTTCATTTTCCTAAATTTGAACAGCTCCACATTTTGAAATGATTTTTTTAAATAAAAAATGATTCTATAAGTCTCAAAAATTGCACATATATTCTCTGACTATTACCTACAAAAATTACAAAATAGACAATTTAAAAGGTGTCCAAAAAAAAAAAAAAAAATTCATAAAGCCTTCCTCATATCAAAATGATATTTTTTAAATAAAAAGTGTATTTGCGAGTCTCAAAATTCGTACTATTTATTCTTCAAATATATCGTATGAAATAAAGAAAATTATTTCTAAAAAAAAAAGATATCAGTACACTACGTTCAAAATGTGAGATGCGCCAATTTTGTACTTGTGAATATTTCTATAAATATTAACATTGAAAGTACTTCATATCTGAAAAATATAACAGTAAGATATTATCTCGATCATCATGAGCGTCCTTAGCAAAAATAAAAGTTAAAATGAATTAAATATTCATGGACATAATACATGTTTAAACTAGTATGAATAGTCGTGTAGAAAAATCTACAATTCGGTCTTTGGCCTATTACTCTGACCCTAAATAATCTTTGTACTAAGTTTTATCAAATCAAATTTCTTTGGCGGAGGTAACCAAAATCCTATGATAAGAAATCCCCAATAACTTTTTTTTACTACGCTAATATTTCATAAACATATTACGCTCAATTATGGACTGTATATTCAAATTTCTTGGATAATAATAGATAACCAAAAAGGATTACTATAGTTTAAAGTTTATTTTATTTTTGATTCCTAAGATTTTATTTGACTCCGATATGGTATTTATAAATATCATTAATTAAAGCATAATGAGATGTAGAAAATATAAATTGTACAAGCAGGGCCGTCCGTAGAGGGTGGGTTGTAGTGGGCTTTAGACCCTCCCCAAATCAAGTTATTTTTGCTTTTTATTAGAAAATTTAATATTTGAAATATTTATCCAAAAATTTTAAACACTGACATTTTTTTCCAAAATATATGAGCTGTGGATTTTTGAAACTTTTTAGGAATAGCTTTGGATTTTTGTTGTTTTTTTTCAAAAAATCAAATTTTTGTGAATAGGTTTAGATTTTAGAATTTTTTTTCCACAAAATTTAATATTAAAATTTTTTTTCGGAAAATTTAATTTTTGTAAACAATCTTCGATTTTTGAATTTTATCTTCCAAAAGATCTTATTTTTTGTGAAAAGGTACAGATTTTGAAATTTTTTTTCAAAAAAATTTTTTATTTGAAATTTTTTCCCAAAAAATTTAATTTCTTGTGAATAACAGTTGATTTTTTAGATGAAAAAAATTGAGAAATTTAGTATTTGAGAATGTATTTTTGAAATTTAAAAAAGGAAATCTAAAAAAACCAAATCCCCCTCCCCCTAATATAATCCTGCGGACGTCCGTGAAAGGTTACAACTAGTACACAACATATAGATACCTATATTATTTAGAGATATTACCTACAAAGATTTATTTTCCTTTTCTCGAACAGCGTGTGAAAAATTTGAAAAATTTGACCTGAAAAAAATATTCTTAATAAAACATGATGTGGAGAGATTATCTTAATTGATGAAGGAACTAAACTAAGGTACTAATTGTACATAGTATGTAGATTAACTACTTCTTATTTTCTTTTCTATAAAAAGTTGGAGAACCAAAATATGTTCCTTTTGATAAAAACATGATGAAACATAAATTTTGAGGCATTAACTTTTGTCTAGAAGTGGCAAAGAGACTTTGAATATGTAAATTGCATCATTATAAAAAAATAAGTATATTAACTCCACCCCATCCCCTCCCACCGCCAAAAAAAAGATCAACATAGATCACAACAGAGTATTTTTAGAATAAATTCTTATTTTAAATAATTTAACAATTTCTCAAAAGTTTTAATACTATTTATCCTACAAGGAGTATTTCTTATACGATACACGTTTGAAAGTGCGTGCAATGTCCGAGAGATGGCACTCCTAGCACGTATCGAGAAAAAAAAGACTATAAGGGAAAGAGGAGTCATGTATATCAATCAAGAATGTTTTTTCTTATCTCTAATTCGGATTAATCTAAAGTTATGTATATGCGCTTTGAACTTTGTTTGAAGCGTTCATTGTTATCCCGTCTTTTGAGTAAGATTTATCTAATGTAACTTAATAGAAGTCAACGTTTCAAATTTTTATTTAGATTTATCAAGAAACCTAAATTATTAATTAAAACCATAGCTCATAGTATCTTAATCCTAATTTTAAGTAATTTTAAACACAAAAATGCATAACCCTAATAATCTAGAAAGGGTATTTGTATTCTATACGTGAATCCTGAACAGAATTCATTTAGATAAATTTTCTTTACTATTTATTTCAACAATCTTGTCTCTTCTTTCTTTTTTAGTATCTTTAGTATCGAGTTTATGTTTAGTTATTAGCATCCAACACACCAACTTTTAGCCAGATCGATACATTTCTTGCTGTTTTGCATTCGTTTAAATCGAAGAACGGGAGGGATTTTCAAAAAAATGACTAAAAATAATTTCCTGTGTTGATTAAATATTACTTTATGAAAGGCAAAACGCCTCAGGAGACTAAAAAGAAGCTTGATAAACATTATTGGGACTCTGCACTTTTGATTAGAATAGTTTATATGTGTTTGCAAAATTTTTGGTGTGGCCATATCGGCACAAGTGATGTTGAACGTTTTAGACGTACTTTTGAGATTACTACTACAGAAATCATTGTTAAAATCCATGATAGTTTGATGGATGACAGAAAATGAAGGTGATTCCTCGATTCAAACGAATGCCAAACAGAACGAAATAGACCGATCTGGATAAAAGTGGATGTGTGTTCTTCCAAGAGATATGTATATATTTACTAAGAATAAAAATTTTGGACAACGTTCCTTCAACATTTTGAAAAAACAAAAACACAACCATTTTAAGAACCAATTTAATGTACAATGTACTTTACATAGCAGGTAAGGGCCCTGGAAGAAGCAGATGTTTTCCCAGTCGTCCTCTCGGTT
Organism: Lepeophtheirus salmonis; assembly: GCF_016086655.4. Classification (NCBI taxonomy): domain Eukaryota; kingdom Metazoa; phylum Arthropoda; class Copepoda; order Siphonostomatoida; family Caligidae; genus Lepeophtheirus; species Lepeophtheirus salmonis. The sequence continues at coordinate 65,985,833 of NC_052135.2, forward strand.
GACGCACATATTAGCTAAGTAGGGAGATATTAAAAATAGGAAGTAATATGTGTGATCTATCATTTGACGCAGTTAATGAAGCCATTTTTAAAAGAGAGATTCCTCGTTCTTACTTGATTCAAATGTTTGATATGGTCTATGGTTGATAGCTAGTTATTAGTGTTAGCCTTAGGTTTGAAAATCCTAGGCCTGTCTGTGAACCTTGAAATTTTTGAGTGAAGCCTGAACTAGTTTGACTCAAGTTGGTTCTAGACCAGTCTCGTAATAAAATCTGATATACAAAAATGATTAATTTTTGTACACAAGGGCCTGTTTAGGAACCATCCCCATTTACGCATTGGGTACAGATAATGTTCGTTCTTCATTATAACTTTAATACGTAATTTGAAAACACCTATCCTCTCCGACCTGCTTAATGGGCCACCTCAGTTTAATGATTTTAGGTCGCATCAGGATTCAATGGACCCATAAACTTGGCAGTACACTGGGATCAACCCAAGTTATCCCCTGAATTATTCCAGTCATCCCTACAAACATACATTGTCTATAGCCCTAAAGAAAAACGAATGTTTTGAATATACTCTTTTGTAGAAAAAATAGTTTGGCCAACAATTTAGATTTCAGTCCACGGCTATAGTCTACGATTTAAATTAAGGATCATAATTTTAGCCGGTTGAGAGAAAATATCAAGGATTTCTTTCCAACCCGAATTTTTGTTGTGCTATTAGTATACAAAAACGACCAGTGGATATATTATGTTAATTGGGTGCTATACAAATTGTCTACTTTTTCCAGCTCTGAGAGGCAAAAAAAAAAAAAAAATCAATTGAATTGAGAGTTTGAGAAAATAAATCAAATATTTTCTATATAAAAATGTCCTCACAATATTTGATTCAGCATTGATGATTTGATCATATCGTTATTTATCAATTTTTTAATTTTATATATTACCGAACCGAAGAAAAATTCGGGTTTGTAGCAAGTATCAACACTAATACGTAGTAGTAACACTACGTACGTCGACGACGGTCTACCATTTGTGTGTTACTCTTTCTAGGAAAGGGGTGTAGACTCTGTATTACATATCACATAATATGACACATCTAGGAGCAGATGGATCCTAGCAAGCCAACAACAACAAAAGCAAATGTAACCCCTTTTGAATCAATTGTAGTTTCAAAAAAAAAAAAAAAAAATGTAGACATAGATGAAAGAGAAAATGGGCTGCCCTCTCCCGCCTTCTCATGTTGTATTATATGTCTCTTTCTTCATCTTTCCATACTATTATTATGACCTTAATATTCTGCTTGAATGATTACAAAACCCATTTAAAGCATCGATGTGAATGCTATGTGCTATGTGTGTACCTAACGGATATCTAAGGATTTCCCTTCCTTCCTCCTTCCCCTCTTTTTTTTTATAAGCCTACCCCTAACCTAACTAACTAGTAGTAACATCATTAGGCAACTGTCAAAATTAAGAAAATAGAAATGATTTTAAGAAAATGGGAAACTGAAAAATATTTGTAGTGAGGTTGTGTGAGCTGAAATATTTACATTCAAAATTATGGGGAAATTAAGAGGGGATGGATGTGATCATAGAGAAATAACTATAAAGGCTGGGGATCTTATATCCAGATAATTTAAGGATAATGTTTTCCCCCATCAATTCACAAATCTTTTGTTCTTACATGAGGAGGTCCATAATGAAGTTAATCACTCAACCCGACGACCTCCACCTTCAACCACATCCTCCAACTTACTCCTTGAACATGGCTCTCGGTTCAGATCCGGCGAGCTAAGAGTCCACATTTTCAAAAAAATAAAATAAATGTGTTTTTTTTTCTGAATAAATCCGGTTCTAATGACCTGATTTGGAGAAACTCCAATAATTTAAAATTCTACTATTACACCAAATCTGTTAACATCTATTTATGGTCTTTAACATAATCATCTATGGAGTTATTTGCACCCTTGGGTGTGTACCCGTCACGGAGGCACATAATAATGCCTTCACAGCGTTCGTATTCGGAAGACATCTCAGAGATTTAGTAATGTTTCTTAAACAGTTTTGTCAGTTAAATCTGATGAGCACATTTTCATAAACATAGATTTCAGGGTTGCCAAGATAAGCTAGTTCCGGATCTCTATTATTCCCACACTGTATATAAGGTGACAAGGAGTTTCACTTGGTCTATTAGCTTATTTATGCGGACAGAGAATCAATATTCTAATCTTGAGAAGTTAAATATGTTTGGTCTACTTTTAGAAATTATGCTTAAATCCGAAAAAAATGAGCCTATTAAATAGATGTCTGCTTTAGAAAAACACTATTTATTACACATACAAAAGTTAACAGCTGATGCCAATGGAACATTCTTTTGCATACATTTTCCACCTCTGTATTTTCTTCATCTATGGATGAGATGCTCAAAGGTTATTGGTAAAAGGTTTTTAAAAGAAAAAGTGTTTTGTTTTTCTTGAGGAACAGTAATACTCTGCTTATTTCCGATTTAAAAGGCATGTATATACTCTCTAATGCCAGATATACCCTTTTTCAAGATTATACACGGTTTGAGTTAAACTGTTCTAATATTTTCAATATCGAGTTTTCAATTGTTTATAACATTAATTTGTATTGGTTATATTTTTTTAGGAAGCAAACATATTGCCAGAATATTTGGGCACAATTTTTTTGTATTTAAAAAAAGACATTTCTTCATTACCTTAATTACTAGCCGTTCCAGAATCGAACACCTAGGAATGATTGAGACGTCAGACTGATATAACTACAACCTCTAATTATTTTTGGGTCAAGTGTTTTTTTTTTAAATTCATGAAATCTACGGTTTTTAATGGGAAAAATTTAAAATATTATAATACTTTATTTTTAAATAAATTAATTGGAAAAAAATCTCCCAACTAAAACTGACAATGTTTTGGGCTATTGTCCTCCATTTTAGAAGTTAAAATATACTTCGTCTATTTCGGATTTAGTCTGATTGGCTGGTTATATTGTAAGATTTATGTTTTTATGGAATCTACGATTTATATGGGAAAATAAACCTAGTCAACAAATTTCATATTTTTTACCCTGTAGTGTGGTACACAATTTGTTAATATCCAGAAAATTCCCGGGATTCCACTCAAAGACAATTTCCCGGAAAATGAGAAATCTACTTTACCATATTCTTAATATATTAAAGTACAATATAAATGGCGACATCATTTGTTGGAAGGATGTTTGTGTATATGTTGTTACTTTTATTTTATCACGCAACTTTTCGTCCAAAAAGAAATATAAAAAAGGCACAAAATTAATTAGGAGTTTTTGTTGTTGCAGTCTTTATTTATTTGGTCGACTTCAGTCCGGTCTTAGGACTATCTCCTATCGGTCCTTGGGACCCATTTCTAAGACCATGGTGCTTGGCAACTGTCAATCCTTTGGACTGGTTCTTTAATTTTCTAACAAAAGGTCGAGTATTTATGATGCAAAAAAATAAATATGGGAAATTTATTAAGTGCATTTCATATAGCTTGCAAAAATATTCATGTTTTGATTATAATGCAATACCCTACGAAATTAAATTATAAATACGTAGTTATATATGTATAATTTATAAAATTGTAGGAGGGTCCGGGGGGGATAAAAGGGGCTGTAGCCCCCTCCCCCGAATTGAGGATTTTTTATTCTTATTAGAAAATATAATATGTGAAAAAAAATCAAAAAAATAATATTCGAAAAAAACATTGAAGAAATTTAATATTTGAAATTAAAAAAAAAATATTATCTATTAGATATTTCATTAATTTTTTGTAAATAGTTACAGATTTTGAAAATCTTACTCCAAAAAATTTAATATTTGAATTTTTTTTTCAAAAAAATTTATATTTGAAATTAGATTTTAGAAATTGTTGTCTAAAAAAAATCATTTTTGGGAACAGCTTTGTATTTTTGAAATTTATTTCCAAAAAATGTAATTTTTGAGAATAGCAATGGATTTTTTGTAATTTTTTTCCAAAAAATTAAATTGCTGTGAATAATTGTTGATTTTTGAGTAAAAACTTTCAGAAAATCTAATTGTTCATATATCACCCCCCTAAATATATATATAATCATATTGAGTAATTATATAACGGAATAATTTAAGAGGGAACAACTTCCTCAATGACGTCACAATATATCGATTTCACCTTATGTGAGGACCGACAAGTGAGACTTGAGTATATTAGATTGGACCGGACTGGACTGTGGTTTTAAATTTAGACGTATGTAACACTATTGTTGAGAGTTAATCAATTCTTACCAACAGTTGAAAATTGTTAACAGCTCAAAAGGAGCTAATTCAACCAATCAGCATTCAGAACACTGATTTGGAAGAAAAAAGAAATAATATAGACGGTTTAACAGAAAATAGAATGTATATTTTTGTGTTTTTGCGAGTTAACGCCGTGTATAGGAAGAATACAATCAGTGGCTGCGTCTAACCCCCTCCCCCTCTATATATGTACATATTAAATGAATGAATATAATTAGAAGAAGAAGCTTCCCCTCACTCACTCCCCCCTTGGGATGGATGCCATGACTTCACAAAATATGTGATTTTTTTTAAGGATTTTTTTTTTTTTTGAGGAGCCGGGTTCTCGAGTTTCCTCGCGACATTTAATCCACATAATATTGTTTTTATTTTTATTATTGTATCTATGTACTTGAATGTAGAACGAACATACAAAATTGTATGTCATAGTTTTTATAATATCCTTCGTGATGGACAGAGATCGAAAAGACATCAGCTAAGATTGTTGATGTGTTTTTTTTTTTGTGCAGAATCTCTTTGTCGGCTTTCTGACGTCATCGTCATCATAATATTATAGTGGATGTCATAAACATACATACATATTATGTATATGAAATATATTAGACTTGTTCTTAAAATGTCCCCCTCCTCCACAAAAAAATAGAAAAAAAATATTGGGTGTACAAAATCAGAGGCGTCTGCAGAATCATATTGGAGGGGCGGGGGGGTTATTTTTTGGATTTTTTTTGACAAAAAAACTTCCAAAAATCCAAAGCTACACACAAAAAAATTCAAAATCCCACAGTTATTCACAAAAAATGAGAAAATTTCAAATATTAATTTCTTTAATAAGAAGGAAAAAATTCCCTCATTTGGGTGGGGGCTTAACCCCCCTTTTGCCCACCCCCTGCAAACGCCCCTGACAACATTGTCTAAAAATGTTTTTATCTAAAATAATGAAGAAAAGTAGAGTTTGAGACATGTTGATGCTTTCTTCCGTTTGAAAAACGCTTTTCAAAGTAGCTTAGTTCTTACAAGGTGGGGATTTTAAATCAGGAAAACGATTAATAACATGGTAACCCAGAGATCTATGTTTATCAAAGTGTGCTCATCAAATTCAACTGAAAAAACTATATAAGTAACAATACAAAATCTTTGAGATGTCCTCGGATTATGACAACCTTGCAGACATTATTTTTTGCCTCCATGCTCTGCACCTCAAGGATGCAAATAACTTCTTAGATAGTTATGCTGAAGAGCATAAATTGATGTTAACAGATCCGGTGTCATAGTAGAATTTTAAATTAGTCTGGTTTGTGCAATTGGTGCAATTATTTCTGGATTTATTCAAAAAACAATAAAAAGAAAAATAATTTTAAGTTCTTATGTTGTTCACTGGATTTGAACCCCCTGGACTACTATGTGTGCGAAATGTTGGAGGGAGATTCCAATAAACGAACGATCACATAACACTATTGAATCCTTGCAGCCTTCCATTCTTGAGGTGGTGGGGGAACATGCCCTCATTAAAGCCTGTGCCAGGTGTGGTTAAAGGGTGTTTTTGAAGCTGGGGGGGAGGGGGGTAGTTTTATTGATTTAACTTCACTATGGACCTTGTTATGTAAGAGCAAAAGATTTCTGAATTGCTGAATTAATTACATGATAATTTAATATTTGAAATTCAAGTAATTTTTTTTTGAATAATGAAATTGTCTGTAAATAAACATGGATTTTTGAAATTTTTATTCGAAAAATTTAATATATTTGAAATTTTTTTCCAAAAAGTTTCATTTTTTGTGAACAACTCTGGATTTTTCAATTTTTTCCAAAAAGATTTGATTTTTCAATTTTTTTATCTAAAAAATTTTATAAAAAATTTTTTTTCAAAAAATTAGAAATTTTTCCTCCAAAAATGTCTTTTTTATGAACAGATCTGGATTTTTGAAAAAAATTGCCAAAAAGTTTCGTTTTTTGTGAGCAGCTCCAAATTTTTGAAATTTTTTCCAAAATTTAATTTTTCAATTTTTTTTTTCATAAAATTTTAAGATATCAAAGTTTTTTTAGAAACATTTCATTTTTGGATTTTTTTCCAAAAAAAAATCTAAAAACCAAGCATTTCCCAAAATATAATCCTTCGGACGCCCCTGATTATCCTTAAATTTTACGGATTTTAAATTTTCACCTTCTATATTAAAGATTGAAAGCAATAAAAGTGCACGATATACACGGTACAGCAATACTTTATATTCCCCTTTTGTATAAGAAATAATCAGCTTATGGGACAACAATATAAAACCCTTTAAAAGATTGTTTATTTATTATAAAATACTCTAGTTTGACATATGACTATTTTTTAAGGTAAGAATTCAACATTTTTTCCAAAAAATTGTGAAATTTATATATCTACAAGCTGCTTTCAGCCTTTAAACATGAACCAATCAAACTTAATGTTTTTACATTTTAGTAAGGAGCATTTTTGACTATGTCCGCCTCACATTTCGAAAAAAGATAAAATATGAGCCAGTCTAATGTCTATAATATGTTACAAGAACACTCTAGAATGAATGTTTCGGTGTCGTCTCAATAACATGAATATGCCCATGAGAGAGAGAGAGAGCAGAATAAGAAGGAAATATGATCCTTGTTTTCTTAAAAGATGTACTTAAGAGCACACTCAGAGTGTTTTTTCTACAACTCAAAATGAAAAAGTACCATACAGCATTTTTTTTCTTCTTTTAAACTAAAAAGAAAAGGAAATCTTTTATTTTTTTTCCTTTGCTCTTTTTTATGACCCATGACTGAATTGTAATTTAGAGAATATCTCACAATCATCCACGTTTCAATCCATGAATCATAACTAGCATGTTCATATCTTTGGAACAGACACCATAAGTATAACATTCATGGGATAATACTAAAGGAAGTTTGAGACTCATCTGTTTTTCAATCTCTAAAAAAGCAGGAAAATAAATAAAAATTTCTTAAGCGACTATTTTTGAAGAGTGTAAAAAAGATGAAGAATAAATGTTGTAATGTATGTAAAAAGGTGCAACTTGTTTAAGCAAATTGTACAAGTAGCAATTACTTCGTCTTAAAATGGATCATTTAACTTCAACATTGGTCGTTCTAATTACCACTAATAATTATTACTATCAATTAATTTTGATTTATTATAATGACATGGTTATTATATATATATAACTTTATACCATGTGACATAATATTATATTTTTGTAATTTGTATTAAAATAGTCACAAATTACATCTTTAATATATGGAGTATCTATAAAATTTTCAATTATTCTATCATCCTCGTCTCAAGTACTGTAAATCCTTCAATTAAAATGATTAATCGCATAAAAGGCTTTCAACTTGTACAATGTATGTATAAGATACGACTTCTACAAAATCGAACTTTTACACAACTTATATATTATAGTTTCTCCTTTGCCGGAAAAGAATCCTGAGAAATTGTATTTAATAATAAATACATTGAAATTGATGTATTTTTTATAATATTTTAAAAATAATTAATACATTTTAAACTATAATTAGGCATATATTCTCAATTCTCATGTTGTATATGATTAACTTTATCACGAATGGTGGGCAACCTGTTTTTAAAGGCTGCAGGTCTGTTTTATTAAATTTCTTAATCCAATTAGATCTGCCAAAAAATAAAATAAATACCAAGTGATGAACAAGATAATTTTTGGATGATAAAATGAATCTTATATTATGTAATATATAAAAACTCCTAGGTTTGACCGTGGATTTTTTGTAGGTGTAAAACTTCGAGAATCCCTGGGAAAAAGAGATCCCAAGAGAGAAATTCAGATATATATAAATATATTCAGAGTGAGGAAGCAAAATGTGCAGTAGTATTTTGTTACGATTTTATCCCTTACAGCTGAAACAAAAATAAACAAGATTTGTTTTTATCCTGTGTCTGTAATTTTATAAATTTGAGAACAACAACAAAACAGCAACTTGTGTACTATCTCCTCCGCGCCAATGTCAGTGCCAAGAAGGTAGCAGAGACTGTTGGCATTTCCATTTGGATTATCTATAACATCAAGAAGTCCATTATAGCCCTTAGAAACAAAGGAGAATATAAACTTATGCAGCAACAACATGGGTGATTTCGGACCTGCCCCCTTGTGTCCCTCCTCCAGCACTCACCTTAAGCCCCTGGAATTTGGAGTTTTGGAAGAATGTTTTCTGCTCCTCTCATTCACAAAACTTATTCAGCAACACTATGGCTGAGTTCTGAGCTGCCTTCATGTGACCCTCATCCAGCCTTGACCTCAATCCCTTGGACTTTGGGGAGTCTTGGGGAAGAATCTTTGCTACACTTCTTATTTACAAAACTTATACAGCAACAATATGGCTGACTTCTGTCCTGCCTCCATATGGGCCTCCTCCAGCCCATCCCTCAATCCCCTGGACTTTGGGGAGTCTTGGAGAAGAATGTTTGACCCACCTCTCATTTAAATTTGGATTTGCTCCGAGTTACCATCATGACAGTATGGTACGCCATGGACACGACTTTCGTCGTCAAGAGCAGCCAATCTGTCCTCCAACATGTTGAGCGTGTTACTCCTTGTGAAAGAGGACATATTAAAAAAAAGATATAGCTAAATATAGTATTCAAACATACCACAAATTGGTATTCAATTGTCTTTTCTTGATTCCGTAAAACCACGTTTTTCTTAAATTAATCATACTACTGCAAGGTTAGGGTCCTCACTCTGTGTATATAAGACTGGTTATTAAATTGTTTGATTTTTCATAACTATCTTTGATTTCTTGGACGGTACTTTAACACAAGGAATACAATTTAGCTGTTCCAGAGGAATGTACTATATTAGATGGATGTAATAAGAGATATATTCAATTAGTATATGCATTTTTTCACCTTGAAAAACGCTTTTCAATGTTATTTTAGTTCTTATCCTATAAGTAAAGGACAAACACGGTGCGCACATGCACCACAGAACAATACTTTATTTGTAAATTTTTAATAATAAATAATCATTTTAGAGAAAAATCATAATAAATAATCTTTTGAAAGATTTTTTAGTCATCTAAAACAAATATTTTTTATAAAATGGTCTATTATGACGTATAACTTTTGAGTAAAAATGTTATTTTTGTGATAAAATTATGAAATTTAAAACGAAACCAGCTTTACATTTCTTTTTTTTTTCTAAATGGAACATTTTTGAAGTATGTGCCCTCCCCCCTCCCGTGACACACACATTACGAAAAAAACGAATTTAAGAACCAGTCTAATGTACAATGTATATAACGGGCACTATTTAAATGCCATAAAAACTCTACCATCATAAAAACTGTATCAAATACTTGGAATCGATCCAGTTATTGCCTTTCTCTAGTCTTTGTATGTACATATGTGTGGTCCTAGAATATTATAGGATGATAATTTTATTGTTCTTTTCATGGTTTCGTCATCCCAATTCTTATTCTCATCCTGGATTTGATCAATATATGGATTATTAATAACTATACGGCTAATAAAGAAAAAAAAAAAAAGATTATTATATATTTTTTCACACGAAAGGCTTCTTTGACACAAGAGGGCGTTTTTCCCCTCAATTTTAATGTTTCATAATATATGTCCTGCCTTAATATAACTATCTTCTTCTTTTCAAGTCTTTAATATTTACTAACCTTATTTGACTTGATCACCATTTAATATTACAGAGAGAAAATGAAGGCAGTTCTATTTTTGTACATATATAAAGTATTATACACTAGCGGTAGTTATTCGGCGTTGACAAACAGACAAACTATTATTTAATAATAGAAAATAACACTCTCCGTTTCTCATGAGCACACCTAGTTACTCAATACTAAAGTGTTCTCTCTTCAAGAGCATAAGAATAATAATAACAGCTTGAGAAAATTAAAAAAAAAAAAATTATTGTTCAGGTTGCCAACATCAACGATAAAACTCGTATGCTAAAGAATGTATAGCATTTACAATTGTTCGCTTGCACAACCCGTGGGCCGGGGTATATTATAGGATATTAGAAGGGGTCCTTGTTACTCAGGATAGTAGCGGCGATGGGTTTTGATGCCACTTGTGGACTAGTGGTTAACTAGCCTAAACCGAGGGCTGGGGTGTATTATAATATATTCAAAGGGGGCTTTGATACTCAGGATAGTCGTGTCAATAGGTTTTGATCCACCTGCAAAACCTGTATATATATTTTGCAAAATAAAGTGGGGTCACTTATAACAATTTCTTATCATACTATAGTTTGATTGTCTCTGTACAATATAATTTTCAATAAAGATGTGCTAGATCAGATATGTCAAGCCTTTTAATGTAATGGACCACATTGCCACGTGAAATATTTTAATAAGCTGTGGAACCTATTATGTTAAATTTCTTAAGAAATGGCTTTTTAGGCCAAACTCCTTAAAAAAAAAAGCTAAACTGGTATCCCTGTTAGAGTTTCAGAAAATACGAAATACCATTACATATTTGTTTTTGTTTGTACGTATTATGAGCGTTTTGATAATATTGCGACAATTTCTGCTTAAAAATACTACTTCGAATGAGAAATGGGCAACACGTAAACATTCAGCAGACCGCAATGTTCCCACGATCCAGAGTTTGGCCATTCCTGCACTAGATTATCAAATTGTTTTCAATTAAATTGTATCTTAATCAAATCCTTAACGATCAAATGACGTGGAATGAATTGTATAATAATCAAATTACTCACAATCATTTTACCTGACAATGTAAATGAATTTAAAATCACCATTCTAAGTCTATTAGAAATTTTATAGATTGCCCGTAATAATATTGTTCTGCAAAAAAAACACTCATTAATATACATTATTTGAAATATATAGCATATGAATAATAATTTATTATCATTTCAATTGAATTAAAATATGAAATTGTATATATAAATAAATTAAGTATAATTTTTCTGCCAAATGTCCAAGCAGGGATATGCTCCTAAATTCATTCCAATTTCGAAACATAATAATATCAGTAAATTTGATGAATCTTAAATATAGATATCTTTGTAATTTCTACATAGTAACATTAAAGATTGCTCTTATCCAGATTTGACAACATACATAATGATAATGTATAATACAAATTAGACTGCCCCTTTTTCAAGTGTATGTTTTTCTACCTTTGAAAAAATACATTTTCTGCTAGAACAATCAAAAACTCACTTTGGCTAAATTACAGGCACCTCAGTCTATGAGTAAAAATTGTATTTATATGTTTGATAGTATTCAGTTTATCATTTAATAATATTGTACAACATTCCTTGAATAACTACAGGTAAAATATGAGCAATCGCAAATCATTCGTGCTCAATCTTAGAACCCTTTAGTTAATTAAAAAAAGGTATACAATATTTTTAAGTGATAGACCAAATACTAAAAAAATATAAAAAGTACAGTTGTTGAGTACATCATATTTAGACCGTGAGTTGGTCATTATTCCCTCAGAATTCGATTAATGTACTGGGTGATCCATAAGTCTAAACAGCAACTTCAAATTAATAATTCTCATAGAGGGTGTATATCTTTTAAATTCTGTCTGTTGGATATGATTCAAGTAATCTCCATTCTTTTTTTTGTTTTTAAACAAACTTTTTTCATGAACCCGAATCGCGCATCATTTCGTTTCACTTGAGAGAGAAGAGCTGTAGGATCATTACTAAGCCCCTGAAAGACCTCAATGTATCCAACCAAGTCATGAGTCCACTACACAATCAAGCGGTATAAGGAGACCGAGAGTGTTGATGGGAGTCCCAAGAGTGATCGGCTGAGGTCCATGAGAACATCCAAGTCGATCAAGGCAACGAGGATACCCCTGTTGGTTAAGGAAACGAGATCGGAGATTAACTGCAAGAAGAAGCGCTCCATGAGGCTGGCGTGTCTCGAGAAACCATGCATAAGGCAGTGAGGGAGGAAATTCGTCAATTCTTGTTCACACGTTTCAATCATTTGAAACGACGAGAAGATCCGCACCGTGGATCTGGCTTACAACAGCCACAACAACCGGTTGCTGGGTCTGAGCATCGAGGATATGCCCTAAACAAGTGCAACGTGTTTGTGGTCTAAAAGTCGGCGGCCCCTGTGATGGTATGGCCGGATATCACCTCTTGTGGGATGAAGACGCCCTTGATCTTCATTCCCGAAGGTTACGTTCTATCAACGTCTCTATCTGGAAATATTACAGAACCAAGTGCTTTCCTGGACCAAGAACCAGCACTGGGAAGGACTTACTTCTTCCAGCAGGACGGAGCACCTTCACATACTGTAAAGTCTTTAAAAGAGTGGTGTCAAATTTACATTCGAGCACTTTTGGTGCAAGGACATGTGGCTTCCTCCTTCCTCAGATCTCAACGTAAAAGAATTCTCCATTGAGTCTATTCTGAAGAGGGAGGTTAGTTTTACTTCCCACCGTAGCGTCGACGACATGAAGGTAGCTATTGTCTGCATGGGACAACTTGTTGGAAGAGACCATCTGTACATCGTGTAAAGCAGTTTTGAAGCGTATGATAATTGTAGTCGCTGCAAATGTTGGCCATATGGAATGAACTGACACTCATTTTGAAGGAAATTTTACGCTGATTGCAATGTTATAAAAAAATGTTTCGAGAAATAAATATCTGTGCACTTTCTTGTCTGTTGAATTTGATGCAGACTTATGGGTCACCCAGTAATTGCTGGTCAATTGTTATTATTGTAGGGAGGGAAGCATTAATGTTCCCATTTGGGTTCTAATGATTTGATATTATTGATACTGATATTAGAGTTGCGTGTAAGGATTATTCAACTTGATGTGTTATACTATTAAGGTCGTTGTATGTCTCTGAAATATTGCATTAATTAAGTAGTTTTAAAAAAAAAACCTTCAACTCTAAATTCAAAAATAGGATATATCTTAGTTATTTTGTTACCTTTCTAAATTCAAGCCAGCTAAAAAATAAAGTTATTGTTATGGAGATAACTAAAATGAATAAAAGAGAGGTGAATAGGTGAAAATGGCCAATTGTGACTCCAAAATAGTCTAAATGGCCTATAACTTTGCCAAAGTGAGTTTTTTGATTGCCCCAGCAGAAAAGACTTTTTGCAGTGTGACAAAAATATGAATCCGAAAATGGGGACAGTCTACTATGCATTCATGCCCTGATCAAACACTTGAGTAACACTTTACAAAGAGAGTTATCTATTTTGTGATTATAGGTATATGTATAGAGTAGTCACGGGGATGATATCTGTGTTGTGTGTATATATTTATATATGGCCTCACTTATAAAGATAAAACATTCTCTTAATGATATTATTTTGTTGGATTTCTATTCGTCATAATTGATAATAGATAAACAAACGACGTTTTATGTTTCTTTATTGAAAAGGACAAAGATTTCTTTATCAATTCCTGAATATAAAGTACTACTTCACGATAGCTTAATAATCTATTTATAAATATATAGCCCCTCAACATAAAAACAACCATGAATGATTTTTCTCAAAATTGAATCTGAATTACTTATATATTCTTTGACGAATTATCACTATGCAACAAAATTCAGGTATAAAAACTGCCGTTAGCTCAACTTCACATTTTTTATTGATGTTTAAGCTATAGAGCACAAAAATGATATTCAAAAGGTTCAATTGTAGTACGTTTGACCTTTTTTTTTTAAATCACGATTTTGAAGTATAATTTCGATACAAAGCCATATTTTGAAATGAAATAACTATATATGAAAGTTAAAAATAATAAAAATGGATAAAAATATTTAATCATTCAGAAAATAAAGCATTATATAGTGAATCAGTTCGTACAAAAGGGGTTTAATTATACAAAATCAAGTAAAATGAAGGGTCTTATTTAGAAGCTAACATTTTTTTCAATTACATTATATTATATTTAAACCTTAATAATAAACCTTATGTTACAACTAGAAAAGATTTGCCGTCAAAAAAAGTTTGATTTTAATTGATTTTTTCTGTTTAACTTTACATTTTTTTAACAGAATATTTAACATTTATGCCATGTAAGTTTGTGTGAAAATAATTGCATATAATTAAGTCAAATATTTGACTAATTCTAAGAAGTAATGAATATCTTAGACGCAGGATAAGTTCAGAAAGTAAGTATAAATAACTCGATTAGATTACTTACATCTAATCAATAAATACTAATCAAATATATTGGATATGAAACATATTTATATATGGATTAATCTTTCTGTCTCTAAAACATTAATTAATTATTACAGACTTAATTATGTTTAATTTTTAAAAAAATCATGCATAATTACAATATGTCTATGAAATATTGGTTCTATGTACGGGGGTGGTCCGAAAAGTTTCAAACCTCAACGTGAAGATGGCAGCACTTGTAAATAAAAGTTAGTCACATCGATATAGCATCTGTTGGCTGTTACTTGCCAAAGTTTCGGCCATTTCAGAGAGGAGTTGTTATGTCACAGTCTTTTGAGTGAGTTGATGTGAGTATTTTTGTGAAATGGATAAAAATGAGTATCAAGGGTTCCTTAAATATTTGTTTTCCGAAATGGCTGAAACTTTGGTAATAGACGTGGCTACCTGTTTCAACCATTTTTGAAACAAATATGTAATGAAAACTCGATACACAATTTTGTCAATTTTCAAAAAAAACTCTCATATCAAATTATTCAAAGAACTGTTACATAATCACTTCTCCTCCAAAAAGGTTGAGACATTACATTGAGGTCAGAAAATATTCAAACGACTCTTGTATATACATATGAAGTAAAATCATTAGTTGGAATTTTAATCATTTTTTGTCAAGAAGTAAAAAATTAAGTGTTCAAATGCATTTCTTTCCATACAAAAAATAAGGTTTACAATGTTTGAACAATTTCTATGAATGTTTAGAGAAAGCTAAAGGGCTCTAAAGTTTTTGAAATTTTACATATTCTCGGATAAAAACGTGATTTTATTTTAATATCATTCGTGTACTACACATTACAGCTTGATAGTAAAATTAACAAATTTAATTAAGTTAAGCTTCCATCAAAAGTTTTTCTATAAATGTTTATGATAAATCATGTTTGATGTGTCTAAAAGAACGATAAAAATATTTAAATGAAATGTAGCCTTTTTGCCTATATGTTTGTTCATTATGTATCATAGCCAATGAGCCGTTACTGATATCTACAAAAATTTTAAATACGGTTTTTTTACTTAGATTAATAAATAAAAAATGCCAATTTTGATGATGTTAGCCTTGATGACCTTTTTTGAGGACAAACATCTATATCGCTAAGTTTTATAATATAAATAAAAAATATTGGAATGAAAATTTAGTAGGAACTCATTTGATAAAAGATATAAGATTAAGTTTAATTAAATAAATACTATTTTAACCGCGTTATTTATCAAATAAAAAGTGAAATCATTAGAAAGATGATAAGACTGTTATGGAAGGATCGAATATCCAATATTTCATTTATTAAGTATCGTTGAAGCTTTGAAGAAAGTCAGGCTTGAGAGAGCCTGCTCTAACAAGGAAGCCGTCCATGGGAAACTGAGTTCTAAGTTCCTTACAATTGCCAACATTTACAAAAGCTCCTTAAAGTATTCATAAATTTGTATATCTCTCCTTTAGCTATATATGTAGACCAAGATGCATTTCTTAAGCCTGAGCAGGCGTAACAGTTTTTTCTGTTCCATAAAATAATTTATCAGCAATGGTTTTGAGTAACTTAAAAATACCTCTTCAGTCCTCCCATATTCTCATTTGTCTAATTTTTCGTCAATGAATGGAATGATGTTGACACCAGACTGGAGTGTAAAACCCCAACCTTTTTGCCAATGACCTCATTTAATTACTCGAAGGCATTTCTATGTTTTGAATGACAGAGCATGGTATATTCACAACCAATCTCTTTGATCCTTTGAGCGCTAACTTCTCCAGTAAATTGATCTTTTTGCGACCTTTTAACCGTTTTTAGCAGCAATAAATACACACACAAAAATAAGTTAACCAATCATTCTGAAAAATAGCTGCAATAAATGATCGATTCAATAGTTATCAAAAAGTTTTGCCTCTGTAAATGACATTTTTGAACCGGGATGGTTACAATATTTTAAGTATAAGTATATAATATTTAAAAAATATTTATTTTCTTTTTTAACTTTGAAACTATTCGGATGTATTAGCTTTTTAAGTTTATTCTGAAATAAACCCAATAAAACAAAATTGAGTAACTATTTTATTTAAAAAAAAAAAAACTATTTGTAGTCATGAATGATCTAAGAACAACAATTTTGAGTTGTTACAATAGGTAGTTGATATGGAACATATTCATAGTCGTCGAAAAAACGGAATGATCTGCCGCTATGTATATAAAAAAGAAACTAAAAATTAACGTGGTCATCCTGACAATTTGAAGAATGTTTGGGGAAGAGTAGAATACCCTTCATGACGTTTCATCTGCAGAATTTTTTTAAGCGGGGGGGAGGGGGTCGAAATCAATAGTTTTTTGTTGGTCAAGGCAATAATTATTTCCTTCGGGCTACAGTCCCTCCAGCCCATCACCTGCCGACGATTCTGACATTATCTAGTCTTGCTTCTGTAACAAATACTCAATTTCGCTCTTAGTCTTTCATCGCTGTTTACTTTACTTCTATGTTCTCTCTTCAAGAATAATGCTTTGGAAATTTAAAGAACATATCTTGAGGTAGGAACTAAAAAAGCCGCTATCTTTTCCATTATCATATTATTTTCATGTATAAACATATTTGTCTCCCTTCTATTTATGTTATTGTTTGTGATTTTTTGTCTGCCCTCTTTTCCATTGGAGTCCTTTAATTCTACCTACCTATTTGAAAAATGATATTGGAGACAAATAAAGTCCCATAAACAGGATAAAGACTTTTATATTACAGCCAGACCTCTATTTGAGTCATAAATTCCCAAGTCAAGGTCGAGTTCTTATGCTCCGACTCCGGACTCGAGTAAATCAGCTCTGAGTAGATTATAATATTATGTACAAATTATTATTAAATATTCTTTTATTTTGATTGGAGCTGAATTTTATGGAAAAATAAACGTTGTCTACAAAATTTCAACTTTTGTTTGCCCAAAGATTGAGATGATGGGTTTCTGACTTCTTTCATACCGAGAAACAATATGACTCACATTTACTCGTTTTGTGCTCTTTAGAGTGGTTTTTGAATAATGACTTTTTCCAACATATTTGCCAAAAAAGTAAAATGATAATAATAACTATCCTGATTGAAACAGTCTGAATGATCCGTTGATATAATTACATGGCCTCTTTGATAAATTGCTAGATATAATATTAGGTTTTTCAAATAAATTTTTTGAAATCATTTAACGGATAAAACTTCAAGTTGTACTATATTTCTTATGCCAAGTACAGTGACAGCCTTTGACAGAGGGGGAAGATCGTGTCTATGTAAATATTTCCATCTTAGACTACGGATTCAAAAAAATTTGTTGTCTCTCTACAATTTTGATCTTTTATATTAAATCTGCACCCTCTTTTGGTTGCCCTGGAACCAAATGTCGTTGTCATATTAATTTTTTTTAAATTCCGTTCAATATACATACAAACCACATTCATTAATTCTAATTTCGTCAGAGGGGAAGAGCTGTAGTCGGAGCTGCTGGAGATTCAGTTCACAGAGGAGGAACAGAGATGCAGCAAAGTTATGTGTCTAATTAATAATTAAGGACAAATCAGCAACCGTTACTTCTGTACCACCGCTGGCTGACAATGCATTACATTAAGGACAGCAGGAATACACTGGAGGATTCAAACATTTCACAAAGAACTATTTCGAGGTCACTGAAGACTCCAGAAAGGTCAGAGACGTAGAATTCATCAAGAAGGTGCGCACCATCATTGCAACATCTACGTGCAAGTGGTGGAGCAGACTGTGACACCCTGGATAACCCATATGGCCAAAAGACGCTCTAGGTGTGGTAATAGGACTCTGCACCCTTTCATGTGTCCAAAAAATATCGTGTCTTGCTTTAGGATAACTGCTATGACCTCGTGACATAGGACCAGTGGCGCCCCAGCAGCATTTATCTTCATCCGACGGATTATTTTGTATGTTGCTACCTTGAGGTACACACTAAGACAATTCCACACATAAAGAAGGCAAGTCTGGTGGCCACCATTAATGAGCACTTCGTATCCATGCACAGGGACCTCTTCATCAAGGCCTTGTCCCGCCTCATAGACCCTATCGATGCTGAGGGCAATTATAGCCAGTAAGCTTCAATGCACATGATCTACAATCACATTGTTATTTATTTGAGATAAAAATATCAAAAATTACAGATTTTATGTTGTTTTGAGTAAATACGAGAGAGGGCGCCCCCTGTATATTCATATTCATTCAAACCTGGTCGTACGCCCACATGCTCTAATTGGGCCACCCGCCCGAAGTGGTCATATTTAGTTTTCAAATTTACCATTCTTACATAATCGAAAACCTGATTTAAGAGGTCACCTGCACAAATAACTTTGTATCAATTCTAAATTTGAAAACCAAAAACGACCCCTTTTTGCAGTGGCTATTTGACTATAATTAAAAAAAATTAAAAAATTGGAATTTATTTTATCGAAATGGCTTTTGTTTTGATGCACCACATATACGCGATCTGAAAAAGATATTTATAATTGAGGAAATGTGTAGAAAAATCAATAAAATGAGAATATATGTATTTAAGGAAAACAAATCCCGCTAGCCAAAGAGGGATATGATTGTTATTCTTATTATTGTAAGGTCAAACGTGTATTGTGCGTCTCTTACAATAATATACAGTGAGTAAAGGAGCCATATAAAGGAGTTAAATGAATGGAAAACTAAGATATAATCCATAAAAATGAACAATAGAAATTACAAAATACAACGTTAAACACTGAGCTAGGATAGAGAAACAATGATAGCTGCTCAATAGAAAATAGCGAAAAATAAATGAATTGATAGCAGGGTGGAACGCACACAGTAAATCAATGAAGAGATAACAAATTTAATTATATATACATATATGTGTATGTTGTCCATCATCAAGAAATCAAGCTAGGATGATTTTTCAGTAACAAATCTACTTAAATTGTCCAAATAATGATCTGTAATTTCTATGTATTGATTAGGGTAAGAAGGTGCTACCTTGGGCCAGATCAAAGTTTGAGGACAACTTTGTTTTCACTCAAGAGAGAGCTCCGTGTCATCGCACCGCTGGGTCTTCTTGAGAAACAACTTTCCAGAATTTTGGGACCTCAACATACGGCCGCCCTTCTCTTCAGACACGAACCCATTGGACTACTCTATCGAGGTGCATCTGGAGGAGAGGTTCTGTGCAGCTACTCACAGGAGTGTCCAGTCTCCAGAGGCTTCCATCAATAAGGAGAGGACTGCAAGGGATTTCCTCGTATTGATGTAATTATTGGAAATGAGGGCTCACATATTGTATAAAAGTATTCTCGAGCACTATTTTCAGATGATTTTGTTAAATAAATGTCCTCACGAAACCTCTCGTTTAAATTTTACTCTTGACAAATAGAAAATAATAAAATGTGTAAATTGACTGATGTTTTAATTAAATAAAGCATAATGAAATAGAAATTGTATGATGGTTTTTCTATTCATCATTTATATACTATTAGGAACGGGAAGATCTAGCCTTTCTTCATTAGGATTATTGTTGCTTGCTTGATGTTGAAGGTTTTTTTTTTTCAAATTGGAGAATACAATTCTTGTGAGGTTGTAGGATTGAGAATAATACAATCTTAAACAATAGGTTCAAAGATCCTTTGGTACTTACACGTCTTTTCAGGAATTCTGGGTTTGACACCAACAAGAAATTTGTTAGAAAAACTTTTCCAGAAAATCAGACAATTATCGAATATTCTTTGGTTATAAAAAGTTTTTACAATTGATTTTGTGCAAATAATGTCTATAAAAAAAAGATATAATAATAAAAATAAACCAGCCCATAGCAGCATCCCTAAGAAATCTATAACTTTATTGTCTGATGTCTGGGAAACATGGATTAATTTTAAATCTTTTATTAATATACGGTATTAATATACTTGCTTAAAATATATGTTTTTTTGCTTAAAAAATGAAATAAATTACTTAAATTTCACAGTATTTTTTATCTCTTTTTATAGTTTTTTAATTCTATAGTATATTATAGTTTTCCGGACAATTTTTGGAGAAATGAGAAACACGGATAAGAAAAGAAGAGCATATTTATGCGTCTTAAATGTAGGGTTAATTCCTGACTAATTTAGGCTAATACGTTACTTGTATTAGGTTTTTAATTTATTTTTATGCCAAAAAAAGGAGGGAAAATATAAGTTGTTGTAAAAAAAAGTCCTTTATTTTTAATATTTTTTTTTTCTATTAATGTCAAAAAGAAAAAAAAGGAAAACATTGCTTAAATGACGGTCGGAATCGACAATTTGCAAACATTTTCGACAATTATCCTTCCAGAACATGGAGCATAACTGACATCAAAGCTACCAGAACAGGATGGACGAAACCAAATTTTCGTGTAATTGCCTGTTACAGTATGATGACCATAAATACTATTCACATTGCCAGGTTTCTAGAAAAACTGTAAAATATGTCGTTTTTCTACTGTCCTTTCTTGATACACACTAAAACAATATTTTTTCACAATCACAAAACTCTCTGAGACGTTTTTATAGTACGAAATCGTAACTTTCTAACACTATTTAGTGTAAACGGATCGCATTTATAAAGCGAGAGATACACATGACTAAAGTCATCTTATGAAAAAATAATGGATTTTCTTTTACTAAACCTATTATGACTCTGTACGGCACACATCTCCTTGAATTCATATCTCATTCTAAGTTTTATATTTACACAACAATATCACAAATATATATTGTTATAATAAGCACATCTTTTGTTACATAATCATATCATTCAACAATAATTCTTATTCAAAACTATGAAATAACTTTAAAATAGGGATTTTTTTTACCATATCCATAAAATGCTTTTTTGAATAGGCGTAAGGCACATCCTTTATAAAAATATTTAAAAATGTTCACTCTTTTTTTTAAAACATTAAAAGTTGTCAAAAGTAGAAGAAGAAAAAAGTTGAAATGAAATCATTTAAAAATATGTATTTATTATATACATATAAATACATTTACCCCATGTCAAGACAAGAAAAGAGATAAGAAAACTTACAGAGTGACTTAAGATAATTTTTAATACCTTATACATACATAATATATACATATTAAGGTGTTTCATTTTCCGGGAAACAAACTTTTAAATTACGGGCTCCAGAGAAATATTGGCAAACCATTTGTAAAAAATAAATATGATCAAATTTTAGTATTTCTTTTCATATTTTAAGAATAAATAAAAAGTTTTACCCATAATATATTCTCAATTATCATGTTCTTCATTTTTATCATTATTACTAGGAATGTAAATATTGGCTTAATTGAAGTTAGTGTAAAAATCACGCCTGAGAGAATTTTGAGAAACGACATATAGTCTAGGAAAAAAAAACTTAATCCCGTGTAGATTTTGTAAGTTTGGCCCCTGATAAAGATTTTCTATGGGATTGAGGTCCGGTGAGACTGTCCACTATCAATCCCACTTCATGACCTTAAAATTTTCCTTCTTGAGCCACTCGTGTGTTGCTTTGGCCCTATGTTTTGGGTAATTGTCGTGCTGGAGGACTCATCTACTGCCCATTTTCAGTTACCTGCCCTGAGAGAAGGAGGTTGTCCTCTAAAATTTCTCCAAACATTCATCCTCCCATCAATGCGGTGAAGTCGTCCTTTCCTTTTGACAGAGAAACACATCAAAAGAATAATGTTTCCAGCCCCTTACTTGACCCTGGGGATGGTGTTCTGAGGGTTATACAATTTTTCTTTTTCCAAACACTTTTTTTGTCTTTGTTTTGTTTTTTGCTTCCTCTTACAATAAACCTAACATTAAAATTATAGACCGTTCTTTTCTTTGACAGTGGGCAAACTTACAAAATCGGCAAGAGATCAAATAATTATTTTCTCCGTTGTGTCTGCAGACAGAAATCACTATAGTGTTCCTTGCCTACTGATACGTTAGAATTTAAAAAAAGAAGGAGAGGAATCATTAATAAAAGCATTTATATTTTCCTCATACCAACATATACTTTAATGAAAAATTAACGCTTACCTTAATTTAGCCAATATTTACATCCTCAATTATCTATAATAGTGCATGGGTTGTTGATAATTAAGGATATAAATATTAATTATCAACAACCAACGCACTATTATTGATAATTAAGGTTGTAAACATTGGCAAAATTAATTATCAATTTATCACATATTAAATTTTTTGCTCCGCTTCATAATTTGCCAGAATGCCGAAAAAAATTTGTAGTGAAGAGCGGAAATTCATTTTTTTTTTTCGATAGGGAGAGGCTACAGTCCCTCCAGCTCACCCCTGCAGACGCCCCTGGTGGTATGTATATTGAAAGTAAAGATATCAAAGACAAAAGAAGATTAACAAGACACTATGAGAGAAGATGAGTTGATCAAATTTCATCTTTCTTTGGGTCATAATAATAGAAATCTTGAAGAGATTTATTGCATTAGAGGCAATTGGAGTAGATTGACTTCAAGTAAGAGGATTTTCGTATTACCTAAGTAGCATGTATTATGTACATGTTAGTCCTACTTGGATATATATATATATATATATATCAAGTCACAAGGTCACAAGATTTTTCAGTCTGCAAATTCTTTATTGCTATGTTATGTTATGTTTATAGTTGATGAGCTTGCTTTTATTTTAAGTCTGACTCTCTCATTTCTTCATCCATCTTTCTATCTCCCGTGTTGCTTCATTACAAGAAAGAATTCTCTGTTTGGGGGTAAATACAACAGACTATAGTTTGTAGAGAGACCTGTTTAAAAAAAGCAAAGAGTAATTTTTTAATTCATGGATAGATGGTTAATTTATATTATTAGAATAATATAAATAACTAATTAATACTGACGTCATAAATATAACGCAAAGTTGGGAGCTGATATTTTTACTTCATCCCATCAACAAATTTCAAATCAATCATGATGAAACCTCATCAAATGGCTCTATGAATAAATAAAAAAAACTGAATATCTGCATTGAAGACTACTTGATACAAATGATCACCCCGTATATTTGAATTAAATCAAAGTAATATGTACTAAAAACCATTTAAAATGGCTAACTTCGTAACACTTTTTTAAAAATTTGACCGATCACTAGAATTGCCATTTTGTTCGGAAAAAACGAGAAGAGAAGGCAGGAGAGATACCTATACATAGTTCACCTGAATTTAGACCTTTGGTCATATCAGTTGACTGTTGTTTGATTTTGGAGGGAGAAAATGAATCACTGTTATAAAGTGGAGAACCTTCAACCTTTTAAACATCATTAGTGCTTAAGAAAAACATCTTTATTATACTTAAATTCATTAACATTTATTTCATAATGTATTCTTAAAGCAATTTCCACCAAAAAGTTAGGTGATAATTAAGGTTGATAATTTTGGTAAGGATACAAAAGCGTGCGAGGAGAAGGGAATTCATATTAATGGCATAATAAACATCTTCCTCTATCAAGAACGTTATGAATTCCCGTCTTATTATTCAATATTAAAATAATATTAGATACCGATAGATAGTCGATAGAGAGCTGAATAAAATGCCTAAAATAACGTCTCCTTCTGTTTGGATTTTTAGAAATGGTGACCCAGGAATTTGGAAATACTTACCGGAGGAGAAACAGATGGCTTGTCGGATTAGTCAATATAGATGTGCCTTTAGTCCCCCGTCTAGAATTAAACGCCACTCATTATTCTCACCTCATATCAAGAGCATGGATATTCATCTAAAAATCATGTAAATGATGAATACATCAAGTAATACTTTAACTCTGATCTCACAAAGATGATTATTGCATGTAATATACCCTTATCCATCGCTAATCATCTTACGTTAAAAATTTTTATGGATAAATACACGGGTAAACTCGTCCCTTCCCGAGGAACCATCATTAAATTAATGGAGGATGTTGGTAATGATGTTATTTATAGACATAACCCCATTGTAAATTGTGAAGTTGAGATAATTTTCAGCATGTTTAGAGTCATCCATACCAAATTACGATCAAAGTAATTTGTAAAAGTATTCAATATTTACTAATTTCGAAATGGAACTCTGAATTTTGTACCATCTAACAGTAAGTATTCATTTTTTCATAAATTTAACCATAAAATATGATTCTAATTTAGCTAAAAATATCAAGAATTATGATATACAACTCAATTAAATGGCAAAAACAAGTGCTTAAATGGTCATAACAACGGGGGTAGTAGCTTTGGATGGTTCGCAACTAGTTTGTCTGAGACTAGTTTCTTCACTTAAAGATTTGGGTATGATCATTAGGTCTTCCAATATTACATAGTCAATAAATATTACTTTTTTATCACATAAGGATTAGCTATGGTTGATAGGCTCCAAGAAATGGTGTTCAGAAAACTCATAAAACGCAAAAACAACTACTTAAATGGTCACAACAACGGGGGTAGTTACATTGGGAGTAGCATTATAATTAGCAATTGTGTGTATTCTTCATGATATGTTGTTATATAAGCATAAGTAACGGGGATTTTTTTTTTTGCTCTTAATAAGGAGTAATATCGCCGTACATTACTACATAATTAGCTTTTGCTCTAAATCTTTTTTTTATTAGTATATTTATTGTCTAATTTTATAATTTTGACATTTACTTTATTATAAATGATTCTTTAGATCTCATCGGTAGAGATATATCTATCCTTTGCACAATTGTATATAGCAACTTCCACATGAAGAAAAAGGGGCGATTATCTTTTTGATTAAACTCCACAGCTGGTTTGTGTTTTGCAACCTAAAGTTTTGACATATTTAACAGAATTCCGATGGCAGACCAAAAAAATATTATTTGGATCAATCTATTATTTCAAAATTTTGTATTTATAATTTATTATTATTAGTTGTTATATGATTATAATTGTTTCATTTTGTACATTTAACATAAATGTATGATGTTTTATTTTTTAGTATGTAGATTATATTTAATTTAAGCCTTCTTTTTAAATTTGGAACTTCAAATATATTTCAAAATACTCTACTTTGTCGTTTCATTAGTTATTATTCTGAGAATATGGTTCATAATGTACTAGAATTTCATAGAGTGTGACGTTTTCAAATCTACTGTAACCGATAAAAAATGTCTAAGTCAATTATTCGTAGTATATCTTCATTAAACATTTTGCTAATAAATACTTTCGTTAAACCCTCAAAACTCATAAAAAAGAAGGCAGCTGATAATCACATCAGTATTTTGAACAATGATACCATAAGTCTTTCTCCAGTTAAAAGAGAAAAGTGAATTGGTTAACTTTTTATTAAACCTTCAGAGCTACATTCAGAGTTGAATATCATTTATCTTATTGGAATTGTTGATTATTAATGTAAAAAAATGTAACAAATGCGTGTGATACCCCTTTTGTCGGCAGAGATCTTTACTCAATTACTCATGTATCTTTTTGCCTTTATGTATTTCTTTCTATATAGTCGGAAGAGTAATTTGACAATTTATTTATAATAAATTTAATAAAATTAGTAAAAAATATTGAATCTGGGAAGAAAAAGTCACGTGGCCTTATTTCATGATAAAATAACTAATGTCTTGACCACAAGCTAACCGTATTACAGGATAATAATGCAGATAAAAAAAATTCCTTACATACCCAGTTTTGTATATGGTTAAAAAGATAAGAATAAATGGTATATGAAAATAAAAGAATACATATTGTTTTTTTTATAAAGATAAATAGTGCTTCCTTATTAAACAAAAAATATATATCAGCTTAAAAAAATGGTGCTATTTTCTCCACTTTTTCATTATTTTTCTTTGCCATTTTTCCTATAATAATTTTAATTCATATTAGGTCTAATATATAATAAAATTAGGCATTTAAGGGAAACCATTTCTATATACAGTATGCCTTAACTCATTTTACTTGTTGATCCCATTTTGACGTGTAATAGTTTATTATTTTCATTACTATAAATGAAAAAAGGGTTTCATTGTTAAAAAACTTGGTCATTTAGGCCCCAAAACGGACGGCATCAACAATGCTAACATTGCATGAAAAGGCTCTATTGCTTATACTCTTGGAACCGTAATATGCATAAATAATACGATAATGGAAGAGAATCAGGCTTTTTGAAGTTTCTCATGAATTGTGTTCTGTATTTTTCCAGCTCTTATTATTATTATTGAAGAGATAATGTAAAAGTATAAAGTAATCCTCAGGGACGTCAAAAAGGTTATGTCTATATATATATAGACATAATTGGGGGAGAGCTGGTTTTCATTTTCAAAACTTTAATTATTGTCATCCCCACTCTAACTGAGATTTCAAAATTTTAGAATTTAAATTAATTTTTTTAGATTTTAAAGTTAATTAAAGTGGCCAGAAAGGCTGAAATGTTGAATAAGGTAGGGAACATTTAAAGAAAGGAATGAGTGGTAGAAAACCCTATTTTTTATCAATGCATATACAGGAGCGTCCGTAGGGGTGGACTTGGAGGAGCTGTAGCATCCCGCCCCCTCCCAAAAAAAATATTAGAATTTTTCCTTTTTACTAGAAAATTTAATTTAATATTCCAAAAAAAAAAGTTCAATAAAAATTTAATTTTCTGTGAATACATATGGATTTTTGAAATTGTTCTCCAAAAAATTTAATATTTGAAATTTTTTTCCGAAAGTTTTATTTTTTGAGAATAGCTATGGATTTTTGGAGTTTTTCTCCAAAAAAATTTAGTATTTAAAATTTAATTATTTTTTTTAATTAATTAAAATTTCTAAATCGAAATATGTTCGTTTGTCAAAAGTACAAGATTTCCTCATTCATTATTTTTTTTGGGGGGGGGGGAACTACAGACCCTCCAGCCCACCTTCTGCGGACACCCCACTCACTAATGTCAGAAAAAAAACAAATAATAACACTCATGATTTGTTGTAGAGTTATATTACGTGTAAGTCCTTGTTAAACTCAGAGTAGAATTGATGATCGACATTGGAGTAATTCCTCTCAATATCATTGCTACATACGAAGTGGGGCATTGTGTTGATTTCCTTCATCTCATAGATGCTTGCAGCTAATTTAATGAAACTTTATGACAGCTAAGCTGCTCTTCTCACAAACATTTTTCAAAATATTAGGGTATTCACGTTCATTTTCGGTTTCTTTTTTATAAACATACCGGCAGATAATATTTAATATTCAAATATGGTAATACATATTTATATATACAATTTCTATCTTGTATAATAAAGTGTATAAGTTGAAAATCAAAATGAGATGAAGAAGTTTGCAATGAAGAATTTAGAGTACAACTTGTGATGAAGATAATGCAATTAGTTGGTCAATATATTCATGGTCTAACCTTTAACTATTAATATGATGAGAATTGTTCATTGAGGAGTACGTGGTGTGTTCAAAAAGTAAGATAACTTTGTATGTTTTTTAGGAAAAAATATTTATTTATTCATCAATATTTATGTTGATCCCTTCAAAGTAATTCCCCTCAGATACAAATGCACTTATGCCAACACTTTTTCCAATCCTACAAGCACTTCTCATATGCGTTTTTTGCTATAGCTATGTGCTCTTCTAGTGAGACAGTTTTTATCTCCTCAATCGTTGCAAATCTCCGTCCTTTCATAGGTTTCTTCAGTTTTGGGAACAAGGAAAAGTATCATGGGGCCAAATCCGGTGAATATGGTGGCTGAGGCATGATTGTGGTGTTGTTTTTAGGCCAAAAAATCTCTAACAAGCAAAGGGGCATTATCGTGATGTAAAAGCCACGAATTGTTTTTCCAAAATTCCGGATGTTTTTTTCGTATTATTTCTTGCAAGTGACGCATAGCTTCAATACAATACTCTTTATTGATCGAACTACCATATCATAAGAACTCCGGATGTACTACGCCACGGTAGTTGAAAAAAAATAATAAGGTGAAGCAAAACCTTGACATTTGATCGAATCTTCCCGGCTATTTCGGAAGTGTTTGTCACACATGTAAACATTTGTTTTTACTCTAAAAAGTTTCACCGTGTACCACTGTCAACATCAAGGGGGTTGAAGCACTTAATTTCAATTTTTACTTAAAGAAAATGATGCAAATTCTTTAATCGATGTTTTTCTATGCCAAAGAATCGTGAAGCACGCAAAATACTTTTTACCGTTACGCCTCTCACAAACTAACCAATCATATTATATAGCTGAAACAGTAAATATATGTTCGTGGCGGGTGCACTAACATTAAAAATAGAGCATACTAAATTCACGTAGCCCGGGAAATTTGAAAAGTAACCTTAAATTTTGAACATACATCGAATATCATATGTAGTATTTTATAGCACATAAACAGTCAATTGTCCACTGTTATGTAATTATTCGTAAATACATAATACATGAATAATTTGAACAAATCAAAATGAAAGGATCGTATCAATGTAGAATTGCTCATTAAAACAACTGATGATGTAATTAAATAAGTCTAATGAGACGTAGAAATGGTAACTTGTACAATTTTTTAATACGAGTGAATACTTGTACAGACATCGCAACTTGTACATTATATAATATATATATCTTTAAAACTAATCACTATATAATTACTTCCCTCTCAAGGAATGAAAAAAAGATACATATAAATTATAATACTTACTATAAGGAAAAGAAGTAACAAAGAAAAGCCTTATCCTTAATTACTCCTGACCTATTTAAAGTACCCAACTAACTATAATCATAGGTAGGAGAGAACTTGAAATGTTTGATGTAATAGTTGGAAAATCCCGACAACCGGTGGGTCAGATGTACTTTCTAGGAAGTTTTCATCTGACCCTAAAAAATGTATTATGATTTTTTATTAAAACCTTATTTTTCATTATTACTTCTTCAATAAAAATATGGATGAGACAAGGATTTTTGTTTTTGTTTTTTACAAAGGGGTTTAAGTTAAAGGAACTATATTTAATTGATATTTGATGACAATAAACTTAAATTAGAAACGACAGAATTAGACGAAAGGTTGTTGCAATTGAAACGGACTGCACTCTTTAGTTCTAAATTAGGTCCAGAACAACCCTATCTATCTACAGGGTGAGGATTTCAAATCAGTAAATGATAAGGATAATGTATTTTACAATTTTTTTCCTGAAATGAGGTTAGCAATTCAGAAAACCTTTGCTCTTACATGACAAGGCTCATAGTGAAGTCAATCAACTACCTTCAACCACAGCCTCCAACCTATCCCTGAACCTGGCACAGCCTTTGATGAGGGCACTTCTTCAAAAATGGAAGCCCGCAAGGAGTTAACAGTGTTACCTGCACATTTATTCGTCTCTCTCTCCAATATCCCCCACCTCTAGTAGTCCAAGAGTAACATTTCCTATGCCCAAAACTTGAAGGTCTTAAAATGTTGGTTTGTTCGCTCTAAATCCGGTTGCAATTAACCAATTTCCACAAACCGTACTAATTTAAAATTATATCATGTCACCGGGTATTTTAACATCTTCTTTTAGTATAATTACATAAGGAGTTATTTGCATCCTTGTAGGTGTGGCCGGAACGGAGGCAACAAATAATGGCTGCCCGGCGTTCATACATCTCAAGAATTTTGTATTATTTCTGATACAATTTCGCCAGCTGAATCTGATAAGTACACTTTCATAAACATAGATCTCAGTGTTGCAAAGATATTCATATATATCCACTTGTTACGGATTTGAAATAAAAACACTGTATAACTGTTGTTACTGCATGAACGTAGGTAGTAGCAGTCTGGGTTGTTGGTATTGTAGATATACCTGAATGCTTTTAATTTAGTGTGTTGATTTTTGAAGTTCGAGGTATTTTATTCTATTTGTATATTGTGTAAACAGTGGATTTTATTATTCATAAGCTCTTGAAATGAAAAAAAGAATATGGACCCAAATGTCAATTAGGACGAGGGAAACATGCCCTCCATAATTTATGGAAGCCTAATACCACATCTTTACTACATATATGAAACTATCAGGAATCGACTGATATGTAAGTCTTTTTGGGACTGATATCGCTTGGATTATTATTGTGATACCTTTAAATTGTGGATTCAGTTATAATTTACGACGCTCGGTATGCCCACACATGAGATTTTATACAAGTTTTTAGTTTTTCTTTAACAGGAAATGACGGTTAAAAGTAATGTGACATTGTCAGGGTCAAACATATTAATTAAAAGTGAAAAAAATAGAAAGAAATGTCTGCCGTCTGCACATTTTAGTTTTCAATGGTTAATAAATTAAAAACTATTTTTCTTTTTCATTTTTATGTTTATATAAAATTTAAAATCAAATTATTTTTTTCTCAAACCAAACCCTGAAAATATGGTTGTTTTTAACTTTTAAAACGTATATTCTCTGGAAAACTAAAATTCTTGAATACCTGCTTTGATACGAAAAAATTAATTACCCATTAGTGATCATCTTTGGAAGTAGTACCAAGATTGAATATGGAATATATGTATATACATATACAAGCCTCGGAAGCAAAACGGGGACTGTTAATAAATACTAATTATGTAATTAAAACAGAGAGGTTTCGTAATTTTTCCCTGCATATTCCGAATCTCCTGTCCTTTTTGCATAAGTAAACAATAATAAAAATTTCTCAAATCTTTCACCATGAGTGAGCAAGAAGCAAAAAGGCAGAGAATCTCAGACTTTCTGCATACAAAAATTAAGGTGGCAGAGATTATGGACATTGTGAAGTGCTCCAGGAGCATCATTTTCAGGTGGCCAAGATGAAAAAGGATGGATATCAAGGAGGACCCCACAAAATCCATGAATCGCCTCTCTAACGAGTTTGACATGGACGAGGGGACAATCACGAGGGCAGTGAAGTAGGACTAGGGGTTGTCCTCTTACACAAGGACCCCATATCACCTGTTGACGGACACTCTGAATGAAAAGAGACTCCAGAGGTGCATGAAAGTTCGTGCGTGGATCAAGCCAAATGGATCCACAGTAAAAAAAAAATCTGACGAGAAGATTTTCACTGTGGACCAGGTGTACAACCGTAGGAACGACCATTGGCTCGGGGGATCACCAGCGCCGGTCAAGTGGGTGTTACGTACAAAATATCTGGCCCAAACAATGGTCCTGGGGGTCGTGGCGTCCGACGGCAAGAAGATGCCTCCCTTCTTTTTTAAAGCTGGGGAGAAAATTGACCAGGAGGGTTACTACAAGGTGCTGAGGTTCACCATGATGCCATGGCTCAAGCCCACTTACCCAGAGGACAACTATGTGTGGATCCAAGATGGTGTACCCTCACACAGATCGGTCAAATGCCAGAAGTTCTACACCGACAACATGACTGATTTTTGGCCCAAAAATATGGTGCCATCATCTTTGCCAGATTTGAACCCGTTGGACTTTTGTGTGTAGGGAACTTTGGAGAGGGAGACTAACCGGATATCTTACACGAACGTGGACTGCCTGAAGGCTGCCATTGTGAAGGAGAGGAACAACTTGTCTGAGAAGTTCATCATCATCTCCTGCAAGGATTTTCACCACTGTGTGGAGGCTGTGATTGCTGCTGAGGGTAGCCATATTGAGTGAACATGTTCACAAAAGGTTGTGCCTCAAAGTTTTGTCACAAAAAATTTCTAAATTATTTATCAAAAAATAAAATTATTGACATTTTTCTAAAATCAGTCATTCAATCCACGTTTTGCTTCGAAACCCTGTATATATGTTTTTTTAACATACAACTAAAACTTAACTAAAACTGACAGATTCACCGATTTATAGTTTGAGCTCTTAACCATACGTATATAGGATGCTTTAATATCGCTAAGAATACTTTTGAAGCAAAAAAAACTACTTTATTCGTTCACTTATTTACAATAAAACCTTTAAAAATGTTTCATTAACTCAAAAGCTTTAGTAATTTGTTTTATTTGTCAATAAACATCAAAGTTATTATAAAAGATCTAAGCTGTCCCAGAAAGTATTTGCTCGGATTAGTTTATTTTTTATTTAAAATATTTACTACAGGCTGTTTGGGTCGTTCCAGCAGCAGTAGGCACTAACATCCCAAGTATTAGTTGTATGGGAAAGTCAAAATATTATCAATCAGCCATGATGTTAGGAGTAATTGAACGTGATGTTATAGCCTTTCCTCCAGTCTGGCTAAATTGCAAAACAGATAGCATCCAATACAATTTTTTTGGCCCATAATGTTAATTGTTGTTTTTAACTGCTCATATGAGTTTGAAAATTGTGTATGGACACAAGATGAGGTACCATGCCACAAATTAAGGGTCACACAATCCTACTTAAAGATAAAATTTAGGGTCAAAGGAACTTTGGCATCCGTTTCAACAAAGTTGAATCCCTTTGACTACTATGTGTAGAGCCCCATCGAGGAAAAGATCCGTGCTGGGCACCAACAAAATGTCCAATTTGACTCTAGAGTTAGTATGTTAAAGGTTTAAAAATAGAGTTGAAAGATATATTCCTTCAGAGGGTGTATTTTTTTATATGCAATATGTAATTTAACATATTATCAATACAAATTATGCAAAATCAGTATTAACTTTTTAGTGCGCAAAACCTCCTTCTAAAATCAAATTGATTGATGTATCTTAATTTGTTCTAAAGTTATGGTCGATTATCTATTTTTTACGTTTTGCGCTACCTTGACCTCTCAAAAATATTAAGCTCCTAAGGTGTCCATATATAATCTTCAAAATCGATCTGTGACTTTTTCCGTAATCCTGGCGACTAACAAACAAACAAACAGGGGCAAACTATAACTTCAACTTCGTACGGTGGAGGTAAAAAGTTATTAATTTTACAAAATTTAAGTTTCATACTGCATATATATCAGGGATGTCCGAAGTATTATATTATAAATTTTTTTTGTTTGGAGAAGATGCATAGTTTTTGGGATTTTTTTTAGAAAAAACAATTCAAAACTACATAGGAATTCGCAAAAAAATTCAAAAATCTATTCAACATTTTTCACAAAAAACAGAATTTAAAAAAAAAAGTTGAGAAATTATATTTTTGAAAAAATAATTTTAATTCGGAAAAACAATTTAAAAAGTTAATTCTTTGGAAAAAATTTTTTCTAAAAATAATTAATTTTTTGGCACAAAAATTTCAAAAATTTTTCTTTTGTTGTATTTAAAATTTTTTTATAAAAATGGATGAAATGTTGGCTTATAATTTTAAAAAAATATTAAATTTTTCCAAAAAAAAAAAAAAAATCCACAGCTATTCACATAAAATTAAATTTATTAGAAAAAATTTCAAATTTATTTCTAAAATCCATAGTTATTCACAAAAAATAAAAAAATTGAAGAATATTAAATATTAAATTATTTGCTCTACATAATTCCCCCTCATGACCTTTTTATTTATGAAAAAAATATTTCAAAGTCTAATTTTTTTTAAATTTTGTCATAAAATTCTATTTAAACCCTAAAATTCCTTATTTTGAGAGGCTACAGCCTTTCCAGCCCACCTCCTGCAGACGCCCCCTTCCACCTCCTATTTCCACCACTGAGACAGTGTACAACATATTGTCATACCGCAACATAATGAAATAAATATGAAGTCCAGTCTTTATTTCTCTTCAAAGTGACCTACATAATATGTACTTTTATTTATATCCACTTATTGTTAGAGCATATTATATAATGGCCCTCAAAGTATCATCAAACTTTATTTTGTGTTGTGTTGTGTTTTTATTTTAATTGGAGGTCCAGGTGGTATATTAAGGGAAACAGAGGATGGCGTGCAAAAATAACCTTGTCTAACTTGCTGTAATGTATGTATGTTTATAAACACAGCTAACTAATTTGTAGAATACATATTATATAGTTTTTATAATTATTTGAAATTATACATACATAATATGTGGAAAGTTTTTCGCGGAAAAAGAAGGGATATTTGTGACGTCAAAATCAATTTTCTTAAATTAGGAAGTTGTGTAGGGGTTTCGGTCTGAGATCCTTATAATTTTTTTATCTCTCCTCATCACTAATGAAATTTCCAGATGTTGTGTTCAAATTATGATTATGTACAATTTGTAACTACTATATAATTGTACAAGTTGCAAAGCAAAAATGAGATGAATCATTTTAAATAAAGAATTTTACTGAACTTGGGATGAGAATGATGGAATTATTGAATATTTCTAGAATTCTCCATTTTTTGAAAAAAAAAAAAATCTAGGAATGAATTTTTTTGCAAATTTGGATTTGTGGCGGGGGGGGGGGGATGAATCAGTCCGCTATTCCACCTCTGCAGACGCCCCTACATAAATAATCTTAAACAAAAAGATTAGAAGATTAAAACTGCAAAAGATTGGTGTCTTCATCATTATGAATATATACAGTCGAATTTTTTATAAACATATTTTTTTAAGAATTAATCTATACTTTAAAGTCGAAATTTAATCTATTAGAATTCGACGTAGAATATAAAAGTTATCCGGACTCAATTTTACAAAAAGTCATTATGGCTACCTTTTCTGTCGAGTTAATCACTTTTATAGATTATTTCATTATAAAAATTTAAAAAATCTTAATATCTCATGACTAGGATTTCCAGACCAAAACCCAACACAAGTATATATCTCTTTGTCTGTCTCTTTCTACGTCCCTCTCTGTCTCTTTTCTTTTACACTCATTCTTTGTTTCTATTTCTCTCTATTCAGCCGTGGCACCCTCTGCAAGTTATTAATATAGAGGACTCTCTGTGATCATTTTGCATCAACTAGACTTAAATATACTTAATTGCAGAGATGTCAAAATGTGTAGCACGACTTAAAATCAAACTTCTAAGTTATTACCAGTTTGATTTTAAGTCGTGTTATAGAAATTGAGCAATTTAAAAAAAATGAAAATGCGTGTAGATCAATACTTTTTCCTCTATTTGAACTCCTCTATTTATGAATACCTTTACTAATCAAAACATTTTTGTATCTCGTTGTACCACTGTTATACCATTATCGGCTACTTACTACTAGATACGCCGTATTAAGCTCATAAACCTTATCTGCTCACATTAGCCATTTCTTAAGTAGGTATTTACGTAGGTTTAACTAAGATAAGCATGATTATAATACTGTAAAAACCCATTTGACATATTATTCATATGAATTAAGAATTTGACGAAAAGTCATTTTCCATAAAGAATAAAAATAATTTTATTACATAATTAAAAAAAATATTATTAGTGTAATATTATCTAGACACATCATCTATTTTTTACGGTATTGAACCACACTGGGAGAGGTTGCTAGTGGTAGGGTAGACTGGAGACAGTTACACGACTTTTTGCCTTTAGCTCAACTACTCGGAGTGCATTTTTGTAAAGCCCTTCGGCCTATTTTTTGTGTAAAGGGGGAGAGCACCTAATTTTGGCCGAATAATGGGTCTATGATCTTTTTAAAACATTTTTTAGGACCCCCTTTTCTAAAAAAACACATTTCTTAGAATTTTCAATGACGTATCTCTTAAGAAAATAAATTTTTTGATGACTGTTTTATTCATAAAATACATTTTTTGATGACAGAGTCCTAGAAGTTGCACTCCAGAGCCTCTGTGCTCTAAGGAACCCCGATTGGAATCAACGTACTGTTCAGTAGTTTTTCTACAAATTGCATTTGAATGTAAATACTTAGCAACTCTCCCCAAAACCAGGGCTGGTTGCAACAGTAAAAAAGAAGAATCAACTTTGAGTTATAAATTTAAAAATATATACTAAACAACATTTTTTGAATGATTTAAATCAAGTTAATCCTTTCAAAGTTTTGAATAATTGTATCAGATTTCAGTGTATTAAAGCATATTAAGCTATAATCAGATTTATATCTAGTAATAGATATCAGTTTATATCAGAAACAAAAACTCTGTTCCGCTTATATATAATTGAGAATAACTGTAAACAGACCAAAACTGCGTTTTTGAACTGCGGGTTGGACATAAAATACCGAATATAGTAGAATTGGGGTACAAAATACAGTAATACAGTTTATCCAACAAAAAAAATCCAATCTTGAGTCAGTGGGAAGATTTCCAATGCGAGTTGCGAGTCCTAAAAGACAACCATTAGTCTAGCCCTAGCGTGTTAGTTGATCTTTAACACGAGTCAATTTGAAAATTGAACCTCAGAATAGGAACGAGTATAATTATAGAAATATTATTACATTAGTTATAACCGAGAACCGAAAAATTATGGAAATACCCGAATAATTAAAAAAAAGAAAGAAAAAAAGAAGCCTAAACTGCTATATAACAGAACCACTATTTAGGTATATTATAGATCACGTATTCACAGTGTTATGTCTATCATTATTTAGGACTGAAGACTTCAGATCCGTCCAATTCAGTCCTGCATATCACTTCTAAAATTTTGTTCCTTGATGACGTCCCTCAACTTTGTTTAAAATCAGTTCTAGTACTGACAGTCTGAAGGACCGGTCCTAGGACTGCACCAAATAAATAAAGACTAATATAACACTACGTATCTGTATTACAGGGTGAGGACTCAAAAATTAGAATCCTCTTCGATGCTGTCTAGTCTCAGTTCTAAAAGTCTTACAATTTCGTACTTGGCGCCTTGGAGCTGACAACAAGCTACAATTGGATGTTTGTTTTGCAACAAGCAAAACGACAGAGGGTGTGCAATCTCCTCCGTGTACAAGTCAACAAGTGGACTCTGTTCTGAACATGATAAATGATCGCTTCTTGGCTGAATCAAGAGCTCAGATCGAGGAAACCTTCAGGACCAAACATCATGGTCGGGTCATGACCCTCGGCGTCATAGCGTTCGACCGCAGCAGATGCCTCTCTACTTCTTCAATCGAGAAAGTCGACAGGAATCCCTACTACAGGGCATTTTTCAGCTACCATATCTGGACATGGTTGAAGATAACGTTCCCCAAGGATAACTATGAGCTTACCGAAGATGGATCCCGGCACACATGTCCAAGAATGTACATCATTTCTGAAGGAAGGACATCGCTGCCTTCTGATTACCAGACTTCTAGCCTTCGTGCTCACCCGACATGAATCCCCTGGACCTTGTTCTTTGGTGTGTCATGAAGGGCAAGACATCTCATGCGAATGTCGATGTTCTGAAGGCCGTGATCACGGAGGAGTGGAACAACTTGTCCTCGGACTTTATGTATTACAGCTGTGTTTCTGTTCGTTTCCGTATTGAAGCCATAATTCAGATTGAAAAAATGTAGAAAAATGTTGAATTACCAACTTTTGCATCAAAAGTTTGCCATAAAAATGGCACTGAATAAAAATATGAAGGAGTGAAAACGGCTTCTAGTTTTTGAGTCCTCACCCAGTATGAGGACATTTACTCTTACAAACCCCTTCAAGGCCTTTTTCTATCTAACAAACAAATTTGGTGTGTTGTAACTGGTCCATGTCTTCCCTAGTAAAAATTTGGCATAAAAAATAAAGTATTTTTTTTATTTAAAAAAAAAACCAAAAAAAAAACACCATTTACGTTAATTATAACAAATTTACAAGGAATGAAGATGGCGCGTCATGGTCCAATACACCCATCCACGAGTTCTAGAGGATACGCAATTTAAAAGTAACAATAATAAAAAAACCTTTATTTAATTTTTTTTTCTTTTTTACGCCATCCTTTTAAAAGGTACTAACATTAACAACAATCTCGTAAATTTCTGTCAAAAGAACTACTATGAACTTAGCTAGACTATTATGTATAATTTTTATGAGGCATTGATTTATTCATGATGCTTAAACATTTATCTTCACATGAGTGTTGCAGCAAATAAAACAAAAAAAAGGAAGTAATAAATATAAGTACATATGTTGCCCCTCAATACAAAAACAATCTTAAACGAAATTCAAGAATCAGAGAAATTGCTAATCTCTTGTTTTGCTTTAATTAACTTATTTTCATGTAATAAGGACTTGATATTCTAATTTCTGGGAATGGTTGGGATACACAAGAATATAAACCATAGTCTACAGGGTCATTTAATATATGAGACTTTGATTAGCTCCGATATGAGCTTTCAAATATAAATAATCAAATTATTTTTCTATAATTATTCTAAGAATTTTTCAAAATAATTTATAAATAGGAATTAAATAGATAAATCGACCCAGGTTGTTTTGGTGTTTATGGGACATATTTCTCATTTTCTTGATTTTTGTTCGAGATTGTTTTTGTGTTAATTCACATACATACATTGAGATTGCGTTTCAAAATCCAATGTTGATGAAACTTGTTCCTGTCAACATATCCCTTCTTGTGTTCGATCGGTCCTAGGACTGTGTTTCTAATTAGTCCAATCTTTTTTCTCCCATTCAACTGTCCTAGGACACATTAGTCAATACTATCTAGACTGATGAAAATAATGAATTATATCTAGATGATATAATACTACAATATCGTATGACTAGATGGATGTAAAATTAATCCCACTCCGTATCAAGCCAGAACATAGGGTCTGTTTTCGACTCTCAATATACTCCGATTTCAACAAAAATAAAATATTTTTACTATCTGTCATTCACGAGCACTCGTGGCTACACTGTATACTTAGTAGAATGTTATCTCCTCGAAAATGAAGGTATAGTGATAACAGCTTTAGAAAACAAAAACAGACTTCAGGATGCCAACCATAAGAAAAATTGCACGCGTTAATGTCATATTTTATACAATTATATACAAATATCATTTTTAGGTGACGTCATAGATTTTTTCTTCATTATCCCCTTTCTTCGTCCCTAATCAGTCAAAAAAAATATTGCACAAAACTAGCCTATTTATGGGATTTTCAGTATATATTACTTGAATTACCTATGATGCAAGTGAAAATGTTATATACATATATTATATATTGAGATTGCGCGACTCAAAAACTCATGTTGATGGCCCTTGTTCCGGTCAACATCCCTCCCCCCTCCCCATTTCTCTTGAGGGGAATTCTTTTTTCTTGGACAGCATGACCCACATTGATGTCGTAGGTATGTATGTACTTTAATATAAAATAATATAATTAATAAATTTTCAAAAAAGGTCGCTTTCTCTACATGCTTGTGGATAGAAAGAAATCCATCTTTATTTTTCCATGATAAGAAAATGTGGTTCCATTCACCAACTGTTTTTACGACGTCTTTCCCCGCATATATATACCTAAACATGGCTCACGTAAGCCAGGTGGTATCTATCCTCTTTGTCATTTGACTTTTTATTAGAAAATAAAAAGGAAAATGATAGACTCAAAAAAAGAAAATAACCTCTTCCCCCCTCTTCCTCCTCAAGATATTTTGATAAATTGTCTCAAAAACAATGATTGAACAACTCTTAAGGGGACATTCACAAACATGTGATCCACTTAGGGGGGACGGGTAAGGCCTGAAAACACGTCAATACTTATTGGGGGAGGGAAAAGCGGCCTCGGAATGGATTTGCTAATGGGGTGGGTGGGGGCAAATTATGTAATGGTGACGTCATCTTGATGGGGGGGGTCTAGGGGCATGACTAGGATTTTTCTTTGGGAAGGGACTTTTTCCAGAGAAAAGTTTTGTTTTTTTACCTATCCTTAATTTAATCTTAAAGAGACTAAATTTGAATAAATAACTTTTTTTTAGAAAAGACAAATTATAATTTTTTTTTGATTTGGCAACTGGAAGTGTGAATTTTCTTTTCCTAAGCGGTTATCATTATTATTTTATTCTTGCTGAGTGAACTTCATTTTCTACTACATACAAAATACAATTGATGTATAAGAAACCGGATTGTACATTTTTGCGTGCTCATAAAAGACGAAGAGTAACCTTGAGTATTTGTAATTGTAAATCCTTGTCTAAAATAAGTCTGGCTTGTCAAAGATGCTTTTAGCTGGGGTTTAATGAAATCTCAACTTACAATTTATTACCTAGTAGTCACTACAGACTCTTAATTGTTGAGTACCAAATCATTCATTGTTAATATTTTGCTACTTATTTGGACTCAAACTGTGTTTAAACAGTCATTTATGTCTGCAAAAAATTGAAATGATAAACATAAAGTTCGATAAAAATGTTATCTAGTCCTGTGAGGTCTCGAGTCTTGGCTTTCAAGTGTAAGTAAAGACTTTAATCTTTTACTTTGAAATCAAGTTAATCTATAGTCAAAGTCCAAACCTCTTTTAATTCTGTATCAAAGGAGAGAAGAAATTGCTTTAAACAATTTAGAATAAATAAAGTCAAACTCATATTAAGCGATAATACAAAAGAAACTAAAAAAACAACTGCTTAGTGCAGGCGATCAATTTAACTCTTTTAGATATGAATATTAGTGCAGTGACACGCTTAAAATATGTGTCCGTTAGACAGGGTCTGATAGAACTGTTGTCTTTGAGCCAAAATTTAATAACTGTAGCATAACTATTTTCATTCAATGATTGCCTCATTGTTTAGACTCGTTCTGAGACCAAATATGGGCTTCAGCTCGATCCTAAGTAATTTTTTTAGAGCAATCTGGATCAATATTTTGTCCAGGCCGAGGTTGTAAAATTCTTGGGTATCCTAACTTATACCACAAATTTGAATATAAAGCCTATCATTGACTCAAATTTGTCTATAAAAATTATAAAAAAAGAAGGGGTTCCCCTTTTTTTTATTTTTAAAGGATTGTTTTTATGCTGACATATCACATATGTATCATTTTTTTCAACTGAGATGATGCACATTTCCTTATACTACATATTTGTTAATTCCGCATAATTATAATAGAATATCTATTAATTATTATAAGCCAAAAATATAATTTTTCACTAAAAAATTATCTTCCTTTTCTTGCATTTCTTCTGAGTTTACGATCCACTCATTCATTGATATCATAAAACTTGATTGCTGCATACAAAATGAGGACAAGTTTTTCTATTTCGACTCACAATTTTATTTGTTTGGGTTGTAAATGCAGTACTGGGCATCCAGGATGTTGTTGTTGTCGATAATAAAAAGAAAACTTCTGGTACACGAGCAGTACTTTCCTTCATAATTTGTTTGTTTACATGATTTTGGTGGAATAAACAATAATAAAAAATACTAATAAAACAAATAAAATACTCAATCTCGGTCTTGGAACCCTAGAGCTGTTTTTTTGTCACTTTCTACTTGTACCATTGTTTGGTTGGTGTTGGAGTACAATAATGGTCCAGGTAGACACTCACAACCAATAAGTTAATAGTGAGTGGATTTTAATTCTTTAAAGCTTAATCTACAAAATATTGATAGAAGCTAAGGAAAACATTCATGAAATACTGTAAGCCCTTGGCTACCAATGTTCATTTCTATACCCCAAAACGCTCGTCAATGTTTTAAATCCCCACTCTTTGAAGGCAAAATTCACCCTAAAATCAAATTGATCTATGTATCTCAGTTTGTACAAAAGTTATGCTTAATTACGCGTTTTTAACGTTGATTGTAACCAATAACCGAGAAAATTAATTGCCTCTTACTGTTAACTTATATATCATTATAATCTTCCTACAATGTTTACCAAAATCGTTCTCTAAAGTTTTCAGTAATCTTGCTTACAAATGGATATAAAAGGGAGGCACATTTTTAACCTCCAGTTTAACCTACGTAAGCATCTTCTTTCCATCAGAGGCCACAACGCCGAGGACCATTTTTGGGCCGGATATTTGTCGTGGTAAACCCCTTGGTCCTCTTCTTTTGTTTATGCAAGCCAACGGTCGTTTCAGTGGTTGTGAAATTGATCTACTCTGAAAATCTTCTTGTCTTTGAAAATTTTTACAATTGACCAATTTGCCATTATCCATGTGGGGATGTTCTTACACCTCTGGAGCCTCCTAGCTTTCATACCCTCTGTCAGAAGTGCATATGACAAAAAAATGAAATTAAAAGTGTCGAAGAAAAGCGTAATATATGCTTCTCATCAAGACACAATTTGATCTCTTGATTGACAGTCATATTATGATAAAACAAATTGGTAGACAAAAAAAAAACATAAAAAAAAACAACTATATTTGGGAACTGAACCTCACAATGTAGACATAATGCCAAATTTATCCGTAACAACATGTTTGTATAAAAACACTGCATATCCATTCTAAAACCTTTCAAAGTGTCCAAATTTTACATTTTAGTACGTAGACGTAGATGAAGAATAATAAAAAAAATCAATCTGGGAAATGGAAGATAGCCAATACTATTGTTCACTCTCTTATATATAGACACACAATATAAAAAACGAGGCTTAGCTTTTAAATAATTGAGAAACGATGTGACCTCCATTGTTATCAGGACAATGATATTTAGATACGAACTGAATTTGAAACCTTTTTATAATGAAAATGTCAGGATATATCTATGTATAATATAACCTTGGATAATCACTCACGTCGTTACCTTTATTGTATCACGCAATCTTTCATCCGAAAAGAAAACGAAAAAGGGCCCAAAATCTGTTGCCCAATTCCTTCCATCTGGGAACTATCCTTCAATAATTGTTGAAAAATGTTCACAACTTAAAAGGAGGTAACTGTAATTCAACCAATACACATTCAAATCATTGATTAGACTAAAAGAAGCATAAAAATTGGGAGTTGACCACAGAATACACTGTATATTTTCGTGTTACCCAGCTAACGACATGATCTATCTAATCACTCTTTTCAACAGTTGTATCACCATGTTTCTGCCCTTATCAAACAGTGGACTCAATTTCTC
Source organism: Lepeophtheirus salmonis (assembly GCF_016086655.4). NCBI lineage: Eukaryota > Metazoa > Arthropoda > Copepoda > Siphonostomatoida > Caligidae > Lepeophtheirus > Lepeophtheirus salmonis. The sequence goes on from NC_052135.2 coordinate 66,029,061, forward strand.
ACTCAACACAATGGATACGACACGTGGCTCAATCGACGCATGTGGTGCATCTACATCAAGACAATCTTGAACAAAAATCAACTGAAAGAAAAAATTAAATTTATCATTTCACTTCATATATGTACGTACCAACTACATAGGTATATACAAATACATCCCAATATTTTATAGACCTATTTGAGTCAATGAAAGTATTTGTATTCTACATTGCAGGATGAGTTAAGATACACAATAATTTTAGCTATGCTTAAGGACCTTTATTTGATCGAAGAGACTGATATTGTAATATTTGGTTATATTCTTTAATTTAAAAATTATATTTTCTATATGAGTCTATTTTTAAAATACGTTAATTTTCCTTCATAAAACCGGAGAGACTATGAATTTGAATAAAAAAGTCCCTGAACATGATACAAGTAGAGTACACGCCCGAGCAAAAGAGGACCTTGGTAATGCTCATACATGTAAATCCGGTGTGTTTTTTATCTGGCCCGTTAATTTGTAATTGGTATTATAAAAAACGAACTTTATTTTCCTCAAAAGTTGTCATTATTATTTAATTCCTGAGTAGTAAACATCCTTTACTAAAAATATATTCAATTATATTCCAAACCAGATTGAACGTTCCTGTGTGCTCATAAAAAATTTCTGATAAATGAAGAATAATACATGAAAAATAATA